>NC_044929.1:20936907-20979631 GCF_003576645.1 Ipomoea triloba
AAAAAAAAAAAAAAAAAAAAAAAAAAAAAAATGGGAAAAAAAAAAAAAAAAAAAAAAAAAAAAAAAAAAAAAAAAAAAAAAACAAAAACAGACAATTGAAAAAAAAAAAAGAAAGAACTTTAAAATTCAGAGTAGCCGCCATTCTAAGCGGGCACGAATTGTGCTGCTTTAATTTTTTGTTCTTCTCTTGTAAAATTCTTGATTTTGCATGACAAAAAAACTCACCATAATTTTGCCTTCACATCAACTTCCTTTTTCAACACATGGTTTTTACTCTATCAAAATCCTCCAAAAAATTATGAATACTCTAAGTAGTAACTTGTTGGCACAAGAAATAGTGATAACTTTTTACAAAACACAATTATCTTTTGTAACTTATCTTTTTTCTTAATGTTATATATAGTGTTGAGATAAATGAATATCGTGTCTTTCAATAAAATTAACACCCTAAATGCTCACAGAGAGATCGAGATGATACCTTATTGCCCCTCCAATACACATGTTCGATTGTTCTCTTTTGATTATTCACTTGGACAAGTGGGCACACGATTGATCTTCCTCGCTCTTGCATGTACGCAATCATTTCCATAGTCCATTACCCATACTACGGTCCAAGGAGTATTTACTTTTTGGGTCTTCAAAAATCAAAATATAGATACAGATTACAGAGAGAGAGAGAGAGTGAAAGCAAAAGACTAAAAGAGAGACCCCAACAGTTCAAGGCCGTGTTTTCGAGTGCGTTTCCTTGGAATCCAAGAATTTATTTTGAGCAAAATAAATGGAAACTGAAAATCAAAAAGCAGAATTCCTAAATTCAATTTAATGTAGGACCGTGGAAGTCGTACAATACTAAATATATATCATGATTTTTTTTTTTTTTTTGAAACCAAATATATATCATGATTATCACTGGAAACTGAAACTTCAGAGCAAAGCCTAAAACCTGAAGACTCTCCAATGGCGGCTGACTCTGAAGAACGCAACCGAAGAGGCAAACGCAAAAGGGATCAGACTCGCCCTAAACTCCTTTCTGGGGAGAAAGTTGAGGTATTCTTCAGTTCATTTCTCTTTCTGGGCTCATAAAAATACGATCTTTATGTGTATTCACGTATTGCGTATATTCTTCCGTTTGCGATTTTTTTTTTTCAATAAAGGGTGAATGGGTTTCAATTAAATGATTGAATTTTTTATTGGGTTATTGCTATTTCGTGGTTAATCTTTCCTTGCATTGCTTCACTCTTGTGATTCTCAGTCTGAATGCGTAATGCTGAAATGGGAATTAGGGACTTTGTGGTTCTGTGATTGCATGTGGGTTTTAGTGAATGTTCATGCAATTATGGGCACTCAATTTAATGGATTGAAGCATAGTTCAGGAATTAATCCATGATTTTATTTTCTTGATTGTGGTTTACTGTACATGCAACTGTAAATTTGTGTATCAGTGAAGGAAGTAGAAATGCAGATGCCTTCAAAATCTTCTATTTGTAGCAATAGTTTGATGGAATGATTTGTTAGATACCTCTGATTGAATGGGTGGCATAAAAATTGTTCCTTTTTGTGGATTTAATCTAAGATATTGCTTTTTTGCTGAATGTTATGGAACTTGTGCAGGTGAGGTCTTTGGAAGAAGGGTTCCTGGGTTCATGGCACTCGGGTGAGGTGGTTCGCTGTGAGAAATCGTTTCGTCATGTGCAATATGATCACATTCTATGTGATGATGAATCTGCCAGTTTGATTGAATTTGTGGGTGTCAGTCCCTTGATTGATGGTGTCAAATCTGCTCAACGGGAGCCAAATAACAGTCGTGGTGTGATAAGGCCTTTGCCACCTTCGCTTGGTTTCACAAAATCTAGTCTTCGGTATGGACAATGTGTGGATTCTTTTGTTGAGGATGCGTGGTGGGAAGGTGTGATTTTTGACCACGAAGATGGTTCTGAGGAGCGGAAGATTTTCTTTCCTGATCAGGGTGATGATATGATGGTCTGTGTTGGCAACTTGCGGATCACTCAAGACTGGGATGAGCTTACTGAAGAATGGAAGCCTCGAGGTAACTGGCTTTTTCTTGAAGTAATCGATGAAGTCAAGCAAGAGTGGCCCCTTTTTGTCTCAGTAAAGCAAATTTGGTATGAAGTGCGGGAGAAGAATGGAAAAAACAACCTAAAGGAGTGGACATTTTCTGTTACAGATTATTGGAGGAAATTGGCATCCCAAGTAATACTTGACAATTTAAAGTTCAGTGTCGATCAATTCTTAGGATTATTGAACTCCTCAGAACGCTTTGTACAGGAAGGACCGCTGTTGGAATTTTCTGAATCTGTTCTCAACGCTGTGCTGAAACCAAAAACATATATAAATGGTTTGCTTGCCCTTGCACCCTTTACCAAATCTTCTAGCAAAGTAGAAGACGGTGGAGTGCTGCCTAACAATCTAAACGTTTCCTGTCATCATATTGTTGAAAACGAAGTGGTTCCAGAGGGTCTTGTGCGTAGCATAGGAGAGGTTGAGGTCGGTTTTAGTAGTAAGAATTTGGATACACAACTCATCCTGAGCCACGATGAAACACAATCCTTGCCACTTCACACGCTTCCATGTTCATCTCATAGTGAAATTGGAGCACCTGGGAGTTTGTTGGATGATTATGGAGAAACAATTCCTTGTACGAATTCCAAGGTGCCGAGTGAGAAGCTCAAATCTTCTAGGAGAAAAAATGTGGAGTGGCTTCCCTTGGCTCTTGAAGCAGAGTTTTGCCCCGATGCAATTATTCAGTTCCAAAGAAAGTTCATGCTGGGCCGTAAAAACTTACATGTAAAAGTAAGGAAACATCTTTTATATTTGGGCTGGAAAATCGAGTGCGTAAAGGATTGTGAAATGACTAGGTTACGATATTTTTCACCTTCTGGGAAGTTATATATGTCGCTTTCTAAACTGTGTAATGAGTTTGACACCACATCAGAATCTCTTTCTGTGATTCCCATGACAAGAAGGCAGGATGTCTCTCCCGATAGTTCACTTGATATTACATCGGGCAGCTCAGCTGATGGGTTCACCTCATGCCTTCCTTTGGTCAGACAGCAAGAATGCAGAAAGAAGTCCATGTTGCCTTCTTTAGAAGTCATCATTGATCCCAAATACTGCCCTCAAGCAGTGAGTGATTATGTATTGTGTCAAAAAGAAAATACCCTTCACTCTAAAAAGGGAATAACACGGCTCGCTTATGAAGCTAAGAAGCATCTAGTTTTTAGTGGATGGAAAGTCTTTAATTATTTGGGGCGAGGCAAGAAACAATTTTGTTATGTGTCTCCTAGCCGAAGAGTATTTTATTCACTTCTAACAGCTTGCAAATGGTATTTTGAAGAGAGTGCGTCCTGTCCTGATACTCCTGGAAATTTGGCAACGGGGACATCTCCTGGTATGTCACCGTCAAAGGAGAAGGAGACCAGTAAATCGAGAACGAAGAGAAAGCTTTCCTTCCATGAATCTAGGGGTTTGTTTAACGAAGGAGATGTTGCAGATACTAAATCTTCATCCCGTGTGCTAAGATCAAGTAAAAGAGCTAGGCAGGTTTCTTCCTCTCATCGGACACCTCGTACCATTTTATCTTGGTTGATCGACAATAATGTGGTTCTTCCGGAGACAACTGTGCAATATTGTGGAAGGAAAGATGGCCCCCCATTGAAGGAGGGGAAAATAACTCGGGATGGAATCAAATGCAACTGCTGCCAGAACGTTTATAGCCTTAGCAACTTCGAAATTCATGCAGGAAGCACTAATCACCGGCCTTCAGCAAATATCTTTTTGGAAGATGGAAGATCATTACTAAAGTGCCAGTTGGAGATGAAACACAAAAGTAGTGTGAAAAACTCAAAGACAGAACCACGTATGGTGCAAGGGAGTCAACATCTTAACCGGAATGACCATATATGCTCTATCTGTCAAGATGGTGGTGATTTAATTTTATGCGATCGGTGCCCATCCTCATTTCATACTAGTTGCCTTGGTATGAAGGTATCTCCTACTAATAATTGTCTGTTGTCCTATACTACTGCTTCTATACGAGTCCTGTATTATAATTAAAACAACAACTAAGAAAAGAAAAGGAAAGTGGCGCCACTAAAATTGATATTTAACTGCATTTTGTGCTTAACAGGTGATTCAAAATGGAGACTTGTTCTGTATGAGTTCATTATAGTTAAAGAAAGTATACTAAGGAAATAGAAAAAAAGGAAAGTGCAACCTACTATTGATATTTAACTGCATTTCACCCTTAATCAGGTTATTCCAGATGGCGACTGGTTCTGCCCGTCATGCTGTTGTGGAATCTGTGGCCAGAGTGGGTTCGATAAAAGCAATGACCAATTCACAGATAATAACATTCTCTGCTGTAATCAGTGCGGGCATCAATGTAAGCGCTGTCTCATCTACACTAATCTTAGGAATACACGCATGTTGGCATGCACACACGCACATCTATTCTTGGAAAATTGTACAGCCTTTTACCTGGTTTATTTATCATTACGATGATGGCATTGTTGCAGATCATTATCGGTGCATTGGAGATGAGAGTTCAGAGCCAGACAATTATCCTAAAGGAAATTGGTTTTGCAATACAAGATGTGAACGGGTACATCACGCATTTATGGCACATTTTAATTTTCGATTCCCACTGAAATTATTGCCCCGTATATTCTCCTGATATGATTTGATATTCTCTGCAGATTTTTTTGGGACTTCATCAGCTGTTGGGAAAACCAATTCCAGTGGGCACTGATAAGCTAACTTGGACATTGCTGAAATACACAAATCCAAATGATTCTTATTACGGTGCCCCTGATGATGAGTCTATGACGGAGAATTATGGCAAACTTAGCGTTGCTCTTAGCGTGATGCATGAGTGTTTTGAGCCCGTCAAAGAATCTCGAACCCGGAGGGATCTCATGGAAGACATTATCTTTAGTAGATGGTGAGATTTAATGTATTTGAGAAATCTCCATTTCCACATCTTCTTGCTTTGAGTTCTGAATTCATCTGTATTATACTAATTCAACAACATGACTGGAGCTTCTTTTTTTTTTTTTTTTTTTTGCTTTCTGCTTTCATTTAATATGATTTGTGATCTGTCTTTATTTGTGATTAAGAATTGAATAAGTTTGTTATTTATGTTAATGTCCATTGAGTACTATATTTCATCGTTAACTAAACTCGATGTTTACTTATGGAAAACGAGATATGTGGAACTAATGCATAGCTGTCTGCTTATTGATGTCAACGTTTCTTCAATGCATACAAGTCACTGGCCATTTTGTCTTACCGGAAATTTTACTGTAACTTCTCTTTTATTCTAAATTTCATCCGCTAATTTAAACTTTCTCTCAGGCACATACAGCTAATAGGAACTGTTTTGATTTATTGGCTAATATTAAGTTCATATTGCAGGTCTGAATTGAACCGGCTAAATTTTCAAGGATTCTATACTGTGGTTTTGGAGAAAAATGATGAGCTGATTACTGTGGCTACTGTAAGGTACCTTGTAATTATAAAGTTAGGTTAAATTATCTCAATTTTGCGTTTCCTAAACACTGACCTGAAATACTTGCCATATTAAGGGTCCATGACGAGAAAGTAGCTGAAATACCTCTTGTTGCCACAAGGTTTCAATATCGACGACATGGGATGTGTAGAATTCTGATGAACGAGCTTGAGAAGGTACTTGGCATTGTTGTTTTAATACCATTTGGAGTTCATATCTTATATAATTTTTTTTTTCTTATGGAGGAAAATGATGAAGCCCTAGCTGTGAAATAAGTCAAAGTAGATATTCTTCAATTGAGTTATTAATCGTTGATTCATTGAGCTATAAATTCACTAAGATGGTTGAGAATTTTATCGTTTATGAACACTTTTTTTCTGGAGAAAGGGCTGCAGTAGAAATCTTTTCAGTGCATCTGTTTCGGGTTTCTATCCATGCACATCTTGTGGGAAAGCCCCGAAGGAGAATTGCGCCATTCTTTTAGATACCTGTAATTTTATAATTTCTACTTTGCCAGAGTCCTCGGTTGGCGTAAGTGTTACTTTATGTTTTATGCAGTGGTTAAACCTATAGTTTACGAACGAGGTAAACTTACCTGTTCAAGTTTGTGATAATGTCCTTTTATAACGTTCTTTCCCTTCATCACCCGAGTGTGAACTTCCCCCACGTGCCGTTCTTTCCAATCGGCTTATTTTCTCTACACAACTTTACACGTCTTGAGGCTTAGCACTTGGCCCGTGGGGGAATGGGTGCAGAAGCTGTTGTACGAGAAGAACTTCCGAGTCCCTAAATTTTATTACGGTTGATTGGTTGCTTACGCTGTTTGCTACTTGTTTTCCAGCAACTTGTGGCATTAGGAGTAGAAAGGCTAGTTTTGCCGGCTGTTTCCAGTGCATTGGACACGTGGACCACATCGTTTGGTTTCAAAGAGATGAAAGGTTCCGAGAGATTGGACTTCTTGAAGTACACATTCCTTGATTTCCACGGCACAATCATGTGTCAAAAGTTGTTGACGAACATCCCGTCCATCAACTCGAGTGTATCAGCAGGTAAACCGTATTCCACCTTTCTGAAGAGAAGCTGAAATCTTTTCTATGGATTTAGATTTAACGTTTTAACGCCTTAATGCAGAAGCTGATCAGCAGTCTTTCGACCATAACAATAATGGTAATGCTGACTTGGATGGGAATATCACAATCTCCGAGGTCTTCCAAGCCGAACAACTTAACGGGAGCGAAACTGTCGACCAAGCATCGTTGGAGTAAGTTCCTCTTCCCTTGTGCTATTGTCACGTGCTTCAGTTGTGATAGTATTATAGAACTAAATGATTCGGTCACTTCCATTTCATTGCAATAAAAATCATAACATTGCTTCACCCTTGGATCAATAATAATATACGGAGTAACTGTTATGATGGTATTACTGATAAAACGAACAAACTAAATCAGTAAAGTGTGATTTTTTTTCACAGTTTCCTTTTAGTAGAGAACTTTTGGGCGGCTTGCTGGAAATATGAGGAAGGAATTATTTAGCATTTTGAATTCAAAGTTTGCCGATTAAAAAACCTGTTTGGATTTGAGTGATATTGTGTGATTTGTTGATGGTACTAACATAAATGTCGGGTAAGGCAAAATGTAGAAGCAAATGCACTAGCTCGAGAAAAAGGATCTCGATTATTTCACATACTAACAAAAGAAAACAGAAAAATATTAGGAGATCTGCACTTTTCTTTGCTGTTGTCTCTGCATCTAACATTACATCATTTCTTTCTCGTTTAATCATCCATGGTTGTATAAATGTCTTGGATACGTTGTAGTAAAAACCAGAACCGATTTTAACCTGATTGTCTGCTATGCTTTCTCAGGCCAAGCGGAGGAGGATCTGGTGCCAATGACGACAGCGCCCCAGCTCCCGTAGTTCTCGCGGTACAATTTCTCTTCCTTAAACCATACACTCTCATTCCTTTTACTGCTACCATATCCCGTCTTCACAACTAACGCCTTTTTGAATCTCTACACGCAGTTCAATCCAACGCTCCCTCTCTGCTCAGCTAAAGCTGCGTTGGATTACTCGGCCACAGGCGCTGAGCAGAAGGAAGATGAGACGTTCAAATGCTACCAGCGCAGGAGAACGCTGCAGCCTGTGGAAGCTAAGCTGGTGTAACGAGAGGTAACCGATAACTGATAAGAACCGGGATTGTAGATTTGTTGTACATAGGTTTTTCCGAAAAACATGAATCTGCTGACTGTTGTGTTCTTGCATTTTGGTGTACAAAAGACCTGTCTTGAAGGTTCAGATGTAGTGAAGCCGTGAAGGGGTTCTTTTGTGTGTGGGTGGTTTTAGCTTTCAAGATATGCTGCATATTTTCCCCTTGAATGCATCATCATCAATAAGATTAATGTTTTTTCACCTGGCACTAATCATTTCTATTGAGTTATCATGATTTACACATATATTATCTTGTTGGACCAGTTATGTATCTATTATCTTGTCGGACTGGTATATGGGGGCCCCACATCTCTATTGAGTTAGCGTGATTTACATATATACTGTCTTGTTGGACCAGTTATGTATCTATTATCTTGTCGGACTGGAATTTGGGGGCCTTGGGGCGATAAAATTTTATCTTTGTGAACAAGATTAATGTTTTTTTCCGTTATACTCAGTCAATAGTGTATATATGACGTCATTTAATTTCCTTTTCGGAGAAATTAATGAAGGTCTGACACGAGATCAGAACGGTCATTGGCTCTAGCCAATGGGATCTGACCACGTGCCCCCATTGCCAGGAACCAATGGCATCCAACCACGTACCCTCATGGTCAAACCAATGATATTAAACCACGTGCCCTCTTTGGTCAATAACCAATGGCATCCAACCACGTACCCTCATTGTCAAACCAATGGTGCCCAACCACGTACCCCTCATTCGCTAAGAGCCAATGGCAGCCAACCACGCTGCAACGGCTACTTTTTCGCATATTTGCACGCCACGTGTCGGCATGTAACGCACGGACAACTACCACTTCAATAAGTCAACAGATCATTCTAGAAGCCTTTTTCATCAGTTTTAAGCAGCGTGTTTGACAAAATCTGCAACATAAAATTTTGACATTTTTTACAAGTTATGATATTTATATATAAAAGAAATAAAAAAGAAAAAACAAGATTACATTCACTCTAGTCGAGCACTAAGATGTTTGAATTCGATTTGACTAATTACTTAAAATTATTTAAACTTGAACTCAATTAACCAATAAATTGATTGATTTCAAATATTCAACTATTCACCAATTGAGTTTGAATAGGTCATGAACAGTTTAATTTTGTGTTATTTTTACTTTTGGTTTTATGACTCTAGAGGGTTTTACCTATAACCTTGATTACCAATTTTTCTACTATATTAGTTATTTGACTTTAAATTTTTTTTTCACTTTGTTCTATGAAACATTGAAACTAACATGTGCATAGCATATTTTACGATAGAAAAATCATGTGTTTTGATATTTTAGCCTTATTAAGTAGTCATATATTGTGCACGTACATGTTTCAAATGATATTTAATTGAAAAAATTAGTCCAAAACACTAACTACCGGTGGAATGCATTCAAAATTGAAGGGGCAAAAAGGGAAACAACTATTTAGTTTACCTACCCCATAAGGGCTAAAGTAAATTATTCAGTCCATCGCATTTTATTTCGATTAACAATATTTGACTGATGTTATTTTTATTTTAAATTTTTATAATGTTAAATTTAATATTAGTATATAAAATTTATATATTTAAAAGTTACATTAAAAGTACTATTAAAAAGATAAAATAAAAATATTAAAAAATTAACAAAGAAACAATAGTTAGGTTGAATAATGAATAGTAAATATGAGAGATAAAATGAGATGGAAGGAATACATTTTTTTTGAGTGATGAAGGAAATCCGAAAGATATGTACGAAGTAAACATTGTTCTTATATAACGGTCTCGACTAAAAAAGTATTGACAAAAATTCAACTTAAATTACATTTTGAGACAATGGGCTTATTTAGCAATCAACAGTTAGTATTTAGCGGATTGTGTTAGCGAGTTTAACCAGCAGATTGTATCAGCGGTTTGTGAAAATATTGATGCGGTAAATACTCAATCGTGTATAATACAACCTACAGCTGGGTCAGTTCAGTCTAAAATACTTGGGCTAGAATCCAGTTAGGTGAAATACTAGGCTCGAGTAATGTAATAGTAGGTTAGAGGTTCTCGAGCTTTCTTTAGCTATCAGCAAGCAGTCAAAAGTCCCTCTCTCATGCATTTAATGTGGTATTTATAGCGCATCTAGGGGACAAGTTTCGATCCCTCGGCATGGTAGGCACGTGGAGCACATGCACCGTCCCCTGGGTGAGTGGAGTTGAGACCGTACACGTGGGTTGAGAAGCCTGTTGCGCTACTCAGGTGTTGAGGCATATCGCTCGGACCGGGCTAACGAGGTTGGTGGCGAGACTTTGACACATGGCAGTTCAGGAGAGTGGATTATGAGGAAGGCACAACAGGAGGTCGGGAGGTGTATCACTTTCGGTCGGATTAGGTCGGCCTGGATCCCGGTTGTGCGCTGTATATGGTAAGACCGGTCATAGAAGTCCCGATCTCCGAGGGGTATTCCCTATCAAACATGTTTGGTAAAATTAGTTATTTAGAATTAGCTCTTAACATGTAAAATGACATATAAGGACATAGTGTATTCTTTTATTGTTATTGGTAATAATATCATAATAATTATAACCATTTAGAAACTACAAATTATCCCTATATTTGATATTTTAAAAAATGACCAAATAACAATATAAAAATTATTAACTCAAATGAACAATACATTTCAAATTGAATAAAATAAGTGTGAGAGTATGCCACCAAAAAAAAAAGATGTAACTGTATGATATTAAATTTAAGAATTAAATAAAGAGAGAAAATAGCCATTAAATTTAACTATTATTTTTTTGAATACTACTAACTCTATTAGAATGCAGTATCTGTTCATAACTACTTTCTCAACCTCCACTGAGACTCGAACCCACCACCTCCCGTATAAAGGGAAGGTTTGATGCCACTGGACTACAGGATCCTTGGCAAAGTTGTATTTTAAATGAATAGATTGAAACATACATCAAGTCAGCAGCGTATATGAAAAACGAGAAACAAGGGGAAAATTGAAATTTAGAAAATAAAAAAGAGAAAAGCTAATGTTAAACGCTGCTCCAGCAACTTGTCAATTTTAACGGATTGAACAACGATTCGCTAAGTTAAAAAGTCATTAACCAAACGTTTTATTTAAAGGTTTGCGTTTGTGAAACCGTTAAAATGGTCAAATTCGCTAAAGAAATGGTGGATAGCCGATAACTAAACATGACCAATGTTAGATTAGGGTGCACAAATTTGTGGTCAAAAGGATTAGGAAAAAATCTGTTGTTAAAACACGGGGAAGGGGAGATTGTGGGGCTCATTTTGACCATTTTGACTATACCTAGAAAGCCTACCCCACTTTCCATTCCTATATATATAAAGCCCGTTCTGTTTTCCTTTCCAAATCTCCAGAAATCAGAAAACCTAAAAACAAAAATTTGAACGTTAGAGAAACCCAAAACACAAACAGAAATGATGTCTTGTACCGTTGCGATTTCCAGTTCTCCGGTCTTCTCTCCCTCTAGGGTTTCCATCTCTTCTTCTCTTCCATACAAGGCGGCCGCCGGATCTTCCTCGTCGCCGGACGCCCTAACCCGGATCCAATCCCCGTCGGGAGCAGCTTCCTCCTCTTCTTCGCCGTCTTCGCCGCTACGGATTCTCCGGCTCCAGAAACCGCCGCCCAGCGGCTTAAACCGAGCTTCTTCCGAGTGCTCCGCGCCCACTTCTCCAACTGTTTTGAAGCGGAAGCGGCCGGCGAGATTGGACATTCCAATTGTGTCAATGGGATTCGGGAATGTTCCGCCGACTCCCGCGGCTATGGAGAGCGCGGTGGAGTTTGAGAGTGATGAGTTTTCGGTGTGTTGTAAGCGCGGAAGAAGAGGATTGGCTATGGAAGATCGGTACTCGGCTAAGGTGAACCTTCACCACGATTCCAAACAGGTATCCTCTACTTTATATTCAAGCTTTTTAAAATTATGAATTTGGTTGTTTTGTGCTCTGTTACCATAAATATTAGGTTTTTTAGGGACTTTTAAATTTTAATTAATGTTTATGAAGATTTATGTATTGGAATGATGCTGGTAGATAGTATAGAATATAGATGAAGTGAAGATTAAATTTAGCGAGTACTGCATCATAAAGCAATAAAGAAATCTGCTATTTCAGGCTGTTTTTGGTGTATTTGATGGGCATGGAGGAGCAAAAGCTGCAGAATTTGCAGCGGAGAATTTGGATATGAATATTGTTGATGAAGTTGAAAAGAGGGGGGATGACAACACTGAGGAGGCTGTGAAGTGGGGGTATTTGAACACAGATTCCGAGTTTCTCAAGCAAGATCTTCGAGGCGGGGCTTGCTGTGTCACAGCGCTGATCAGGAAAGGCAATCTAGTGGTATCGAATGCTGGTGATTGTCGGGCTGTTGTGAGCAGTGGAGGGATTGCTGAGCAACTGACATCTGATCATCGCCCTTCGAGGACTGATGAAATGGGTAGAATTGAGGCCTCGGTAAGCTCATTTTCTTGAACTGGTTGTGTGATAGTGTGCTACTATATCAGAATAGTGCCTGACCTGTTTGTGCTTTGATATAGGGTGGCTATGTGGATTATTGCCATGGCGTTTGGAGGATCCAGGGATCCCTGGCGGTGTCCAGAAGTATTGGAGATTGTTATCTTAAACAATGGGTTATAGCAGAACCAGAAACTAGAATTCTTCCCCTTACCCCTGAACTAGAATTCTTGATCCTTGCATCAGATGGCTTATGGGACAAGGTGATTGATCTCGAACTTGATCTTTCTCACAGAATATCTATGATCTACCTAGTGACATCCTTGTTAATCTGGATATCGGGATTAAACTAAACCAACAAACGTGCTCGTCTGCTCTGCAGGTTAGTAATCAGGAAGCTGTAGATGCTGTTCGTCCATTGTGCACAGGCTCAGAGAAGCCCCAACTGCTGTCAGCCTGCAGGAAGCTCGTCGAACTCTCAGTCTCGCGAGGCTCTTTTGACGACGTGAGTGTGATGCTAGTTCAACTGCAAAAATTTCAATGATATGATCTTTACAGAGAGTAGGAAGTATAGTTCTTTCACCGCTAACTGACCAGAGACAGACTTCATTTCTCCGATGATCTCACGTTGCCGGAGATGACCATTGATGACGGATGTGTAGAACATATTCAACCCTCTAGGCGCCTGACTTTTTGGTTTCTAATTCATCATTTTTGCTAGAAATTCTTTGTGTTGTAAATTGGGAAACATTTTATTTGAGTCTTGTGTTTGTGTAATATCCTCTTACCCGTATAATTCTTTTTAGTTAAAATATATTACTTATAATATTCTTTAACTAAAAAGAATTACACCGTCACACAAGACATACTATTTATCTACTCTGTATTTATTAATTCTTTCTGCAATGATCTTACCAATTCATGAATCAGAGGCTACGTCCAAGACGGCAGTTGTTAGTTACAGTTAGTCATCGTCTTCTTCCATTGACTTCTTCGAACAAATCGAAGAAGACTACGAAACATAACTGTGCATAAGAAGACTATTGCTTGAAGTCTTCAAACAAAATTAATTATTAATTTTTTTCTCTAATTTTAGAAGTAAGTTGTTTTAAAATTTCAGAAAATTAAATTATTAATTAAATTTACATTTACAATTTCAATATTAAAAAATTGATGAAAGGGAAAATTTAATTTTAAAATCAATAACTAATAGTGACGTAAAAATTTGAAAAATTAAAGTTAAAACAAAGTATGAAATACATGAAATACAATGATGACTTTGTCATCCAAGGTACCGAGAGGAAATTCATGGGATGTTGTCATGTTGACTAGAGGAGACTAGACTATTTCTGATGTTGACTTGGCTAAGTATAATTATAATCATGCATAATTACTCTATCATCATGTATAATCAAATGTTGTCATGCAGAGTGCTTGAGTATCAATTTTTACCAATTAAGGCGTGTATTCAATTAAGACTTTTATAAGCTTTCAAAGACTTTTAAAGTGATAAATTTTAATTAACTTTTTTTTTAATTGACTTTTGTAGAGTTTTTATAGACTTCTCTAGAATCTTTTAAACTTTCATCAATTTAGTAAGAGTCTGTAAATATCTATAGAACAAACATTTATAAACTTTTAAAAACTTTTTCATATTAAAAAATCTACAAAAATCATTAAAACATTAAATTGAATACACCCTTACAAACATTCCATAACTTTTATTAATATATTATTTATAATTTTCTTACAAAAATATTTTTTTTTATAAATCATAAATAAATTGGCACAAAAATAGAGTATATTATACAAAAAAATATAATCAATATTTACTAAATATAACCAATAAAAATATTTCGTTAACTAATGAAACAACTAATGTTGAGTAATATAATTATCAAAATGTCTAGAATAAAAAAGTACGAATTAAAACATTCATCTTATTAGTACAATTATCTTTGATTTGCATTGATTTCACCTTGTCGGGTGTCTCTCCACATATCCAAAGCTATTTTAGCCCTCCATTCATTTGCATGCTCTCGTTGTTGCTCTTGAGTTTTAAAAAGGTTGTTCAAAATTATCTACCTCATTCGTCAGTAAAGATGAAGGAGATTCATAATTATCTAGCTCAATTGGTTTCTCATTATAAATAGCATACTTCAAGTCCTTCCACCTTAAATTACAAATACTGCATTGTAATAGAGTCAGTAGTATTCAAAAAAAAGTCCTTCCACCATAAATTAAAGAGAATCATTTCCTTCCATATTTTTTAGTTGTCGCCCCTGATTTCTGGAACTTCGATGTTCAAATCTGTGTAAGTAATGAATTGAGATGTTGTAAAGATTTTAAAAGGCTTGGATTAGGACTTTTGAGGCATAGAAATAACTGAATTGCATACATTATCAATGTAAATGATGCGAAAGATAGACTTGAATGCCATAAAAATTTCATGTGGGCTAAATCTTTACGCATAATAAATCTATCCAGGCTTAATGGTGGAAACGGAATGAGTACGATGTTGGCTTGATTTTTTCACCCTTAATAACAAAACTACCAAACTATATGCCGATGCATAATTGCTTATGGGCTAAATTATGATAATAGTTTGGCATTTTATCCTAATTAATCATACAAATATAACAAAATTGCTTGTGGGCTAAATTTCATTATATTACATATAACTAATCGCAATTTATGCCTAAATTTTATGTGATTTGGAAAAGCTTTATATACAATCTTAATTAAATTAAGGATGTTGCGGCTACTCCTTAATTAACTAAAATTGTGTTATCACATCAACATAGATTTATTTAAAGCCTAGCAAACAAACTGTACTGACATGGGATAAACAATTTCCAAATATATTCCTAGAAAAGTTGGTCAGGACAAAGCCTCATTAAAAATCAACTCCTTAGACAAAGTAGGGTTCCAAAGGAAACTAATAGCATATTAGCTATTCTAGTTTGCTTCCCAATAAAATTTTCATGGTTCATGCATTCTCAAATTCAATGTACAATAATTTAAGAGTTCTATATAAACGTAAGTTCACCTGTGGTTAGAAAAAAAAAAAAAAAAAAAAAGAAGAAGAAGCTCAAATTGATTTATAATTTAATAAAATTTTGTTTGAAAATAAAATTGAAGAGGGTCCAAATAAGAAAAATAGAAAATGATAAAAAAGAGGAATCGCTTTCTTAATGAATAGGCCCAAAAATAAGCCCAAATAAAATTGAAGAGGGTCCAAATAGGAGGTCTCCTCCGTCGCACAGCGCCACCACGCCATCCTTGGGTGAACCTGCCATTAACGGAGACAACGACTGTCGCTGCCGCCTCCCTTCGCCGGAGCTCCGTGACCGGATCCTCACCTTGGAGCGCTGATGAGACTGCCAACGCCCCACATCCACCATCTCTAGCTTCGCCACCGAACGGAGACGGTAACCAACGAACAAATTCGGTGATTTTCCGTCAGGTGTATTTTATTTTTATTTCGAAAATAATTCATTTATATTTTTCCAAAATTATTTTGGATAAATTTTAATGTATATATATACATATATGAAATCCAGATATATATGTACATACTGTGAAATGGCAAATCATGGATATATGTATGCTCAGAACAATCATATTCAAATTGCATACATATTCAAACTAATACCAACTATAAGAATTAAATAACATCTTAATACTTGTCATTCTTTTCTCATTGATTTTTCCCTCACTTCTACTCAATACTGTCTAGATAGTGTATCAGTCCTCTTATTGAGCAGTGAGAGATTGAGGGACTTAAATAGCTCAGTCCATCAATGCAGCATCCATAGGTTTCCTACTGTTTTACGATTTGCACCAAAATGTTTTATCTTCCAATGAGAGTGATAGGTTGGAGTTTGTCAGATGAAACCTTACTTTATGTTTCAGATGACCTTTCATCTCCTTACTTTAGGTTTCATTAGATAAAAGTATAAAACCTTTCACTTGTATTTTTTTGGCTGTTAATTTCTTTAATTAAGTGTTTATAAGTTGGAATACTACTACCTGCTCTCTAATCTGTAGTTACTCGAACTTAAATTTCCTAGATTTAAGAACGATTTAGGGTTTGGAAGATTGTTGCTATTCAGATTCGAGATCTAGGATTTTTAAAATTGTTTTAAAAATATTTGATACTACTGTTATAGATTTATTGTATTGCATGTTGATTTGTAGCTCAAAAGGTTCCTAAGTCATTTTGAATTTTGCTTTCGCACATGCAAATGGGTACTGTAATTTCTTAGTAAAATCAACCAATATATGCTTTTATTTATCTAATACAGTTTCTGATAAAGTGTTTAACAATATTGTTGTTTTAGGATTGCTAAAACTATGTGATAGAAGACCCCGCTGTGAGCATATGGTGATAACAAAAAGCCTAAAAAAAAGAAAACAGTTGTAAGGTAAACTGTTACCTTTGTTTCCTGACTTCCTGTTAATTGTTTCCTTTTGTTACCTATCATTCCGGATTTTGTGAGTTTTTTCATAGTAGTAAATTATAGTTTTTAATATTTTGGTGGGAAATGAATAGTTTTTTAGGAGTAATGATATGAGACATTCATTAAAGATATTATGATAGTAAAGATAACAGACAGTGTTTGTATTTTTTTTTGAGTATAGATTAATGGTATGGACTATGACGAATCCTTGGCGCCTCTATTATGATCAAAAACCTCTTATCCAACGGCTTTACCTGCAATTCAAACTCAATTCTCCATCGCCAAGATTTGCCTTCATCTCTACGCTCTCTGCAGTTCACGATTTTCACAATCCTGTTATTCTGAGATTCACCGGAACTATTGACTCCCCTTCTACTTTGTCATCCTACACAAAGCTCCTTTCTCACCTTTCTCAGATCAAGTCTCTAGTCCCAGGTCTACAAATCCATGCGTGTGTAACAAAGCTTGGGTTGTCTCAAGACAGTAAACATAGAAACCATTTGATAAATCTTTATTCAAAATGTGGGGTTTTTGGGCATGCCCACAAGCTAATCGAGGAAAGTCCCGAACCAGACTTGGTTTCTTGGTCTTCTTTGATGTCTGGGTATGCCCAGAATGGGCTTGGGGAAGAGGCTACCTTAGCCTTCCAAAAGATGCATTCTTTGGGACTTAAGTGTAATGAGTTTGCATTCCCTAGTGTGCTTAAGGCTTGCTCGCTTAAAAAGGATCTTTTGCTTGGGAAGCAGATTCATGGTGTTGTGATGGTGACTGGGTTTGGATCTGATGTATTTGTGGCCAACACATTGGTTGTTTTGTATGCGAAATGTGGGGAGCTATTGGATTCTAGGAGACTGTTTGAGGAGATCCCGGAAAGGAATGTTGTGTCGTGGAATGCTTTGTTTTCTTGTTACACACAGAGTGACTATTTCGGGGAAGCTGTGTGCTTGTTTCAAGAAATGATTGAGAGTGGAATAAGGCCAGATGAGTACAGTTTATCCACAATATTGAATGCTTGTACAGGATTAGCAGATATTGGTTTAGGGAAGAAAATCCACGGTTATCTGTTAAAGCTCGGTTATGATTCAGACCCTTTCTCCTCTAATGCACTTGTAGACATGTATTCAAAATTGGGGGACTTGACGGATGCCATTGCTGTTTTTCAGGGAATTGCAGAACCCGACATTGTTTCCTGGAATGCTTTAATTGCTGGATGTGTTCTCCGCGAGTGTCATGACCATGCTTTGGATATGCTGTGCCAGATGAGAAGGTCTGGAATGCGGCCAAATATGTTCACTTTATCAAGTGCTCTGAAAGCTTGTGCTGCACTGCAGCTGCAGCGAACAGGTAAAACATTGCATTCTCTTTTAATCAAGAATGACATAGTATTAGATCCATTTGTGAGTGTTGGCCTTATTGATATGTATTGCAAATGCGACCTGATGAACAATGCAAGACTAATCTATGATTTGATGCCTGAGAAGGACTTGATTGCACTGAATGCTATGATCTCTGGGTATTCACAGAATGAGGCAGACACAGAATGTCTAACCCTTTTCACTGAGATGCACGAGAAAGGAATCATATTTGATCAGACAACTTTACTAGTAGTCCTCAACTCCACTGCCGGCTTGCAGGCTGCTGATGTCTGTAAACAAGTCCATGCACTTTGTGTTAAGTCGGGGTTTCAGTCTGATGCATTTGTGATAAATAGTCTCATTGATTCATACGGAAAATGTAGCCTGCTGGTGGATGCAGCTAAAATTTTTGACGAATGCCCGATTGTAGATTTGCCATCATTTACCTCTTTGATTACAGCTTATGCTCAATATGGACAAGGTGAAGAAGCTTTTAAGCTATATTTAAGGTTGCAAGATATAGGTATAATGCCCGACTCATTTGTTTGCAGTTCCCTCCTGAATGCATGTGCAAATCTGTCAGCGTA
The DNA here is from genome assembly GCF_003576645.1 of Ipomoea triloba. Lineage (NCBI taxonomy): Eukaryota > Viridiplantae > Streptophyta > Magnoliopsida > Solanales > Convolvulaceae > Ipomoea > Ipomoea triloba. Next base: position 20,955,510 of record NC_044929.1, read on the forward strand.
TGAACAGGGGAAACAAATGCACGTTCATGTCATGAAACACGGGTTCATGTCTGATACCTTTGCTGGCAATTCTCTGGTAAACATGTATGCCAAATGTGGAAGCATAGAGGATGCTGGGCGTGCTTTCTCTGAGGTTCCAAACAAAAGTATTGTCTCGTGGTCAGCTATGATTGCGGGACTTGCCCAGCATGGACATGCAACGAAGGCGCTTAATTTGTTCAGTGAAATGCTTAGGGATGGTATTTCCCCCAATCACATAACACTAGTTAGTGTCCTCTGTGCATGTAACCATGCTGGTTTAGTTGCAGAGGCAAAAAACTATTTCCAGACGATGAACGAGACATTTGGAGTGGAACCAACACAAGAGCACTACGCCTGCATGATTGATGTCCTGGGGCGAGCAGGAGAGCTGGACGAGGCTATTGATCTCATTAATAAGATGCCTTTCGAGGCTAATGCATCTGTATGGGGGGCACTTCTTGGTGCTGCAAGAATCCATAAAAACGTGCAACTAGGCGAAGAAGCTGCACACAAGCTTTTCAACCTTGAGCCAGAGAAATCTGGGACACATGTTCTTCTTGCAAATATTTATGCATCAGTTGGGCTGTGGGGAAATGTAGCAGAGGTGAGAAGGTTGATGAAAGACAGCAAAGTAAAGAAGGAACCTGGGATGAGCTGGATTGAAGTCAAGGACATGGTATACTCATTTATCGTGGGCGACAGAAGCCATCCTAGAAGCCAAGAAATATACGCCAAACTCGAGGAGTTGGGAGACCTAATGGTGAAAGCTGGGTATGTTCCAATGGTAGAGGTAGATCTCCACGATGTCGAAAGGCGACAAAAAGAGATCCTCCTCTCTTACCACAGCGAGAAACTCGCTGTGGCATTCGGGTTGATTGCTACTCCACCTGGAGCTCCCATCAGGGTGAAGAAGAACCTTAGGATTTGCTTGGACTGCCACACAGCCTTCAAATTCATCTGCAAGATTGTCTCAAGAGAAATCATCATTAGAGATATCAACAGGTTCCACCATTTCAAAGATGGATCTTGTTCTTGCGGGGATTACTGGTAACCTTTCAACATGTTTCTGTGTAGAAAGTTGAGGTATTCTTCAGTTCATTTCTCTTTCTGGGTTAAAAACTATGATCTTTATGTGTATACACGTAATGCATATATTCTTCCCTTTGCGATTTTCTTTTTTAATTAAAGGGTGAATGGGTTTCAATTAAATGATTGAATTTTTTATTGGGTTATTGCTATTTCATGGTTAATCTTTCATTGCATTGCTTCACTCTTGTGATTCTCAGTCTGAATGCGTAATGCTGAAATGGGAATTGGGGCCTTTGTGGTAATTGCATGTGGGTTTTAGTAATTATGGGCATTGAATTTAATGGATTGAGTTCTGAATTCATCTGTATCATACTGATTCAACGACTGGAGTTTTTATTTATTTATTTTTTCCTGCTTTCTGCTTTCATTTAATATGACTTGTGATCTGTCTTTATTCGTGATTAAGAATTGAATAAGTTTGTTATTTATGGTAATGTCCATTGAGTACCAGATTCACCGTTAAGTCGTTAACTAAACTCGATGTTTGCTTATGGTAATTTCCACCACATGCTCGATTCATTATTAACTAAACTCGATGTTTACTTTCTGAAAACGAGATATGTTGAACTAATGCATAGCTGTCTGCCTGTCTGCTTGTCTGCTTATTGATGTCAACATTTCTTCAATGCATACAAGTCACTGGCCATTTTGTCTTACAGGAAATTTTACTGTAACTTCTCTTTATTCTAAATTTCATCCGCTAATTTAAACTTTCTTTCAGGCACATACAGCTAATAGGAACTGTTTTGATTTATTGGCTAATATTAAGTTCATATTGCAGGTGTGAATTAAACCGACTAAATTTTCAAGGATTCTATACTGTGGTTTCGGAGAAAAATGATGAGCTGATTACTGTGGCTACTGTAAGGTACCTTGTAATTATAAAGTTAGGTTAAATTGAAAGAAATCTGATGCAGGAAATTAAAAGCTCCAGCAACATTACATCATTCCTTTCTCGTTTAATCATTCATTGATCCATGGTTGTGTAAATGTCTTGGATTCCTGCACATTCTGCTTAAACTTTAAGGTTTACTAATTTCTAGTAAAAACGAGATGAGCTCTGAACAACCCGAACCAGTTCATGGCTGCGTTGGGAGTATATTATAAAGCCACTACCAATTATAACCTGTCTGTTCGGATTTCTCAGGCCAAGCGGAGGAGGATCTGGTGTCAGCGCCCCAGCTCCAGTTCCCCCTAGTCCTTGCGGTACAATTCTCTTCCTTAAACCACACACTCTCATTCCTTTTACTGCTACCATATCCTGTCTTCACAACTAATGCCTTTTTGAATCTCTACACTCAGTTCAAACCAACGCTCCCTCTCTGCTCAGCTAAAGCGACGTTGGATTACTCGGCCACGGGCGCTGAGCAGAAGGAAGACGAGACGTTCAAATGCTACCAGCGCAGGAGAACGCTGCAGCCTGTGGAAGCTAAGCTGACGTAACGAGAGGTAACCGATAACTGATAAGAACCGAGACTTTCAAATGTTCACTTGACTACCATTGTTTCTACTATTAGTTATTTGACTTTGAATTTTTGCCAATTTGCAGCAGAGAATTTGGATATGAATTTTGTTGATGAGGTTGAAATGAGGGGAGATGACAACACTGAGGAGGCTGTGAAGTTGGGATATTTGAACACAGATTCCGAGTTTCTCAAGCAAGATCTTCGAGGCGGTGGTTGCTGTATCTTAAACAATGGGTTATAGCAGAACCAGAAACCAGGCTTATGGGAATTCTTGATCCTTGCATCCGATGGCTTATGGGATAAGGTGGTTTATCTTGAACTTGATCTTTCAAACAGAAATCTATGATCTACCTAGTGACATCCTTGTTAATCTGGATATCAGGATTAAACTAAACCAATAAACATGCTCGTCTGCTCTGCAGGTTAGTAATCAGGAAGCTGTAGATGCTGTTCGTCCATTGTGCACAGGCTCAGAGAAGCCCCAACTGCTGTCAGCCTGCAGGAAGCTCGTCGATCTCTCAGTCTCGAGGCTCTTTTGACGACGTAAGTGTGATGCTAGTTCAATTGCGAAATTTTCAACGATATGGTCTTTGCATATAGGCTTATAGAGAGAGTAGGAAGTGTATAGTTCTTTCGCCGGCTAACTGACCAGAGACAGACTTCATTTCTCTGATGATCTCATGTTGCCGGAGATGACCATTGATGATGGATGTGTAGAACATATTCAGTGGTCTAGGCGCCTGACTTTTTGGTTTCTAATTCATCATTTTTGCTACAAATTCTGCGTTGTAAATTGTATAAAATCCATAGATTTCAACTCTCTAGTGCTTTCAGATTAGGGAAACATTTTATTTTAAGTCTTGCAGTTGTTACTAGTTTTTCTAAGTATGAAATACAATGATGACTTTGTCATCCGAGGTACCGATCGAGAGGAAATTTATCGGATGTTGTCATGTTGACTATAGGAGACTAGACTCTTTCTGATGTTGACTTGGCTAAGTATAATTATAATCATGTATAATTACTCTATCATTATAATAAGATGTTGTCATGTAGAGCGCTTGAGTCGGTCAACTGGTCAAGCAGTTGAATTGGTAATTACACAGTTTTAACTTTAATCCCGTGAAAGTTACTCATTACCTTTCTTAGTTTGAGTTGGTAAACAATGAGTAACTTAAACAAGTTTAACTTCTTATCGGCTAAAATTACAATGTGGATTTTATCAAGAATACATATTTGGATTTTCCCGTAAATAAAATGTTGCCATTTAGAGTTATATTAACTCAAAACTCGATGAGAAAAATTAAGAACTAAGAATAATTCCAAATTTTGGGTTAGGAAATTAGGGATTTAGTATATATATTTTGGTAAATTTATAAATATAAAAACAATTAGGTATAAATAAATAAATAAATAAATAAATATATATATATATATATATATATATATATATATATATATATATATATATATATATATATATCATTCGATTTTTCGGTTCGATTAAGTTGAAAATTAAACTGAACTAAAACCATTCGATTTATAGAATATAAAACCCATTAATTGTTAATAATGAATCAAAATCTAACCGTTCAATTCGATTTGCTTGGTTCGAATAATTCGAACCGAAATGCCTACCCCTACCCTAGTATCTATATTCTTGAAAGGAAGAAAAGATAGAGAGATTGAGTCAAAACTAAACACAAAGAGGTCCAAGGTGGGTTCATCCCGACATAAGAGATTTTAATGAACAACTTATGAAGTTACGCTGTTTAATTTGCCCCATTTTGCTGTTGCCGTCACAGTGTGAAAAGTATAGGTACATGGAATGTACTAAACCACGTTTCTTGATTCATAGTAGATGGACTTCATTGACAAGACAACAACAATAATAATTACAATAATAATAATAATAATAATTGATGGATTATATTCATCCGGGTGGTCCGACTCAAATAACCCAATAATTAAATGATAAATAACAAGAGATAAAGACAAAAGTAATGAAATGGAAAAGACAATGAATTGTTAGTTACGGAGACAAAATTTGTATTAATGAGCTGTGTTAAATTAAACTATTAAGAAGTATAAGAGAATTGAATGATATCCTAACGAGACAACTGAGCAGAGATTTACTAATCAACTCCCAACCGCCCTGCGAGAAAGGGGCGGGAGGTTACAGCGCGGTAGGCGGACTGAGCCTCGCGCCGCCCCAGTCGAAGACCAAACGTTCGATCGAGCAACCCAGGTGGCCAAGCGTCGGGCTTGTCCTAGGTGGCGAGCGCTGGCCTCGGCCTAGGTAGCGAGCGCCAAGCTCGGCCACGTCAGGGTTGGTCGGGTTTCGCTCCGGAGCCCTGCAGCGGGTTGGGTCCGGTTTCTTCCCAGTTGATACATAGTGAGTCCATTTACAATATATTTATCAATAATAATAATAATAATAATAATATAAAAATAAGCATATTCCTTAGGACAATAGAAGCTGAATATAATGTACAACATATCGTGGGTGGCTATTCGACACTCCAAAAGGAGGTTTCGAGGGGTTTTGACGATGGTCTTTGAGGGACAAGAAAACCAAAGCATGTGTAATGTTGATCTACCTAAATCTTGGGCCCAACTCTGTACTATACTTTGCCATTCAATCATCCCTACTTTTCACAACTATATTTTTCAAAAGATTGCTTCCCATCCTACTCTAAAAATCTTTCCTATCCTTTATTTTGAAATTTAAATTACCAGAAGTAATTTACTAGTTTATAGATTTTTTTTTTTTTTTTTTTTTTTTTGAGAATGTTTGGAACAGAACCAATTTCATAGCTGTCTCCAATAAGAATTGATTTATGGTCCTTGTAGCTACTGCTGTCAAAATAGGCCAACTTGGGTTGGCTGTTGACAGGCAAGATAAAGCAAGTTGGACCATGTTTTAAAAACTTGACCCATTACTCCCATTAGCTAAACTCATTACTCATCCAATGATGGGTTGGCAAGTTAAACGGCAATTAATAGTGTGGATCAACATCTATCTTACATTGTAAATCCTGGTCTAAAATAATCTTTAGATTATGTGTACTTGCAGTTTATGTACATATAAATAAATTGGAGACATATAACATGTTAATTACATACACATAAAATGGTGGTTGCAGAAACATAGAATGTTAACGGCATGTACAGAATATGTTAACGGCAGATACATAATATATTATGTATATACAGTTAACAATTGATGTGTCTGTAGTTATCATTTTATATGTTTGTATTAAACATATTATGTACCTGTCTGTACTTATCATTTTATATGTCTGTAGTTATATTTCTACCTACAGATACATGAAACACATAAACATCTATAGTTAACATGTTAACTACAGACACATAATATGTCAATTGCAAACACATAATTTTTGGACTAAAAGTCTACAATACAACATGAACCATAATTCATGGTATAATAATTGCAAGTTAAACAAGTCGGTTCAAATCAACTCTTTTCAACTAACTAAAAAGCGGATTAAACGGCTCAATTCGATGGATTAGACCTATTTTTGCCCACAATAAAAGTGAAATCCCTTCCCCCAAACACCCCACACATTATTAATGGTTTCTAACTTTCTTTAGGTGAGAGGACTAATGTCTGGTGTCCACGACATTGGATATAACTATTGCATTGCGGCGACTAAGCTAAGATTCAATCTTGCATCGTTGCATTGTTCACAATTTATCACTTGAGTACCAACTAACCTGCTCGTGTAAACTTTTTTTAATAGCATTACCGATTCTCGTTAACAAAAACATATCTATTTACTTAATTTAAATTAGGTAACCTTTTTAATTATAATTCAGAGTTCACAAGTCTATATATATCTTGATATCTTCCATGCATACATCACAAGTAGCTAGCATGTAGCATCCATGTAGCATCATAGCATATTCTTGATGGGTTGAAAGCATTCTATGTTATATTAAATTAAATAAGAGGGGAGAAAATCGTACAAAATGATATGCTGTCCACAACACTAGCTAGTAATCCGGCCATACATATGTTGATGATGATACAATTTGGTAAGACACAACCCTTTGATTATTCACATGCCATCGTTTCTCATCTCCCCACCAAACATCTCACGTTATTTATTATAGTTTATATATAGCGATTTGGGAATGGTAAGTGCAGTCTTCGTGGTCGACAACTAGGTGGTCTTGTTTCTATGTATATGTCCCATCGGTCCGGCGCGCATGTCTAACTATTTGCTAGTATATATGCATAGCCGCAACATTTTTGAGTTGATCTTGATCTATGAAGAGATGGTGCACCAATCCTTTAGCATTGAGACAATTAGCTACTCGATAAATAGAGTGGGCCTAGAAGAGCGATTAAATCAGGTCAATCGCAAACATTTTAACTGAAAAAGTTAATGATTTTGCAAATGACAATGACATTCGATCGTTTTACTTTCAGTTTTATTGTTCTAACTGTTATAATAACTCATTATTCTCCTAGACTAAAACTGATTAAGTGAATTAGTGTTGTGCTTTGGGATCTACGCTCTTCATGATTTAAAGAAAAAAAAAAGTGAATTGCAGAAATTTTAACAAAACTGCTAACGATTTTTCAGGACAATGTGATTTGGTCGTTTTATTCAAATTTTTGTTGTTCTAACTGTTACAATCTCATTATTCTCCCCGACAAAACCTTAGCTGAAGAACTAAAACTAGTTAAGGATTAGTCTTAAAAAGAATCAAGAATATGTTCAAATACCTTTTACAATAGCAAATAAAACTCATACATCGCACTTACAAATTTATTTATAATGAAACTCGAATTAAGGACTTATTAGTCCATTTAATTAATCATTAAATTAAAACGTTATTAGTAATTCGCATCGAATGTTTTTAAATTTTTACCTTTGGTAGCTCAGAAAGATAAGCTTATGGAAATATACGATTAAGGAACATCAATGCGAAAATTGAGAAACAAAAATCACATCACGGTATCAAGATAGGGAGTGTAAGGTGTGCATGAAAGTAGGAGAAACGTTGTTAATCATTCACGTACTATGATTAAGATTCGGTGGGTCGGGCGGCAGATCGATTTTGTCGTAAATTTGGTTGTCTAATTCTCCGGCGACAAAGGATATGGAACGCAGGGAAGAACGCCTACCATTCTGCAGTCAACCCAACAAATTAAGCTTAACCTCCCATTGTCTATTGAGTGGTGGCTTATCACTCTCTGCGCGCAATATAATTGGACTGCCAAAAGATTTTTTTTTTTTTTTTCATCACCCACTTTTTAAAAGAAGATATGAGAGGTGTTCAATATGTACATTAAAGAGCAACATGTTGATCGACATTAATTAGTCAATAATGATCATCAACCCATCCATGATCCGTGTAACATGAAACATATGTACACTTTGAATGTTTATTTTAAGAAAATTGTGTGTTAGTGGGCGATTGAGCTCTCGGGTAATTTTTATATTTCACCATATTTTATTGCGAGTTGAAGTTACAAAGTATTATGTTTCAGTATAGGGTAAGAGTCCGTTTGAAAACTTGGAAAATGACTCGAAATTTTCAGTGTTTGGGTACTAAAGGAAATGAAGTCAAAAGGAAAATATTTATTTTGGTCAACGAAAAAATGTCAATTTGACGAAAAATGTCTTCCTATTTTTGTAATCGGAAGACATTTTTCAGATTCTTTATTTTTCATATTTCTTCCCTCTTCTTTTTAAATTTAGTTCCTATGTTATTATTATTGCCAACTATAACCATAAAACCATCCACTACCTCCAACACAAACACCACCACAACTACCACACCACCACCACTAACCGATGCACATGACTATGAAAATTGTCACTACTTATGTACTTTTTTCACTTTTGGTCATTACGGTGAAATTTAATCAAGTTTGTTATATCACTTACAAGCATGATTGAAAAAATTCTTAGGCACTCCTCGGGTGTCCGGGATCGCCCAGGGACTAGTGTATTTTATTTTATTTATTTTTATTTTTTTTAAATTTTTTATTTTTTAAGACTTAATAATTATAAAATATTTAATACTTTAATAGTTAATACTTAATACTAAAATAATATAGAGTTTGAACAATTTAAGGTTACTTCGCTCACAACTGTCATTTTGAGCGAAAAACACATTTAAACAAAATTATTTTAAAAAAAAATGGAACAATATATAGCTAATAAGCCGACTAGGCGGCCTAGTTGGTCGTCTAGTCCACTGATTATGATGATACGCTAGGTGGTAAGCCGATACCTAGGCACGATTTTTGCAAACAGTGTTTATAAGTGACCAAAGTTTATTACTGACAACAGTGTTCTAAAAGGGCATATTGTATGAATTGACATCTTTACTCATAAACTTTAGTCACAAACAAATCACATGACAAAATCAGTGCAATTTTATCAAGAGTTTAACTATAATATTTTTACTCATAAACTTTGATCGCAAATTCTCAAAGCTAAAAAGCTCGATCATATCATGACCTCTTTAAATATATAGATAGAATTTGTGGCAGGAGTATGCGTAGGATAGCTTGATTGGAAAATGGTGGGGATGGGGAAAAGTGGATTTCCTCCAAATTCCGGCAACCCATTTGTGGAAGAAAATGTGTGGTGAATCACACCACTATTTTCCCTTTATTTGCAGAAACAAACTCTGTTTTCACCTGCTTGCTAGCTTATCCATTTCCCTGTCCCATTCCTTTAGTTTCGTCACCGCTCAATTACGTACTTCCCAAATCTTCTACGAAACCCCAAAGAAAAGAAGTGACAAATCCTCACATGTTTGGACACTTCATTCTCCTCATCCTCACAAATAGACAAATCCCCCTTAGATTTTTTGGAAAAACTTTGAATCCTACATTGTTCTTATTTAATGGCACATAAATAATTTTAATTTTGTACAACGTGTTTAATCGAGAGTACGTTGACCATAATTGATCTTTAGATACAAGAATCATACTCCAGTTACTCACCCATCTCTTTTGAAGCCAAATGAAGAAAGACGTTTAAGTGTCAAGGGCATTGATCTAGTGGATGAGAAGTCTCACTTAAGATTTCAATTCTTGTCGCAATCAATGAGGGTTTAATTTGATTTGGATTCATTGTGTACAAAAGTGTACAATTTAGTATTGAGTTTCGAAATTAGATTGGTTCTGAATATAATTCACCAAAATCAAATTGAAAAACTTGAGTTAAAAAAAAAAAAAAACAAAAAAAACGTAGGTATGTATATATGACACCTCATAAGAAATTACTACGTACATTTGGAAATGATGAGAAGACTTCCCCTAAGTTTCATCAACTAGACATAGTTATCACAAATCACCGCACCGCAGGTAGTGCCCAACTACCCATCTTTGATCTCTTATCCTAACTTATACTTGTATATACATATAAATTAATATAAAAATACATATTGTTCTTCGGTGAGTCAAAATTTCGATAAGATTATATAACCGTTCAATTGGTTTAATAATTTGCATAAGAGGTGCAGTCTTTTGGACTTAAAAGTTAACTATTTGAAAGACCAGCTTGAGCATGAATTGGTTGTTTAGAAAATACACAAATCAGCTTAAGTAGGTTTGCAACCGCCAAATTAGAGAATTTAAGTTATTATAGATGAATATAGGTTGTCATAGCTATCTGGGTATTTTGTGGCGTTACCCGATTGCTTAGATCATAATAGTCAACTAGAAAGTATCACGTCAACTCACTTGCAAGGTGTCATCATGACATAAATAACTTAAATCCTGCCAACTTGTGCATTAGATCAGCTTCATCTATCATATCTGATATATATCTCACACCTTATTATTTTTCATATTTGCTTAGCTTCTTGATATATACTCTGTATCTAATAAAAGCTATCCAATCATACTTGGTCGACCCATTTTACAACCTCTTTCTACTTGACCTCACAATGTCACAAAAATAATGAGATTTGAATTAAATTTAACATCGTAAAACACATTAATGACCAACAATTAATACCTCGTTGTGACTTGTCGGATCATTTATTAGCTAATGGTTGCATATGTTTCTAGCAAATGCTAAGGATCGGACGAACAACTCTTGTGGTAGGCCAATGATGGGAAGTAACTGTCCATAGTTCAAGTGGGACTTCAGTATCGGAACGTGGCGGCGATCTTTTGAAAGATACGAGTGGATAAATATATCTGTTTTTTAGCAATAAATGATATAAAATAATAATATATATTCAGAGGGATGGGTAAATGAAAAAGAACGAAAAAAGCAGAGCTTGATTGGTGGAGAAATAAATATCACCAAAAATAACATTAAGAAAACAACATAGAAACAAGAAAATTCAAGTGGAAACAATGGATGCACGTCAACGAACTCAACATGCAAACCGAGCCAAACATTTTAAGGTTCCGTTTACTCCAATTCCGTAATTTCTTTTTTATAAAGTTATTTCTTTAATTTGTTGTTCCTTTTTTTAAACTGAATGAAAAATTGTATAAGTAAATAATTAAGTATATTATTTTTGCCAAGACCTTGTGTGGTCTGGCACGCTGGTGGTACCTGATTACACGATATTTACTTTACTCTTTGTGCTTCAGATTGAGAAAGTAGTTATGAACAGATACTGCATCTTAACAGAGTTAGTAATACTAAAAAAATATACCCCTTAAAATTTATTTGATTCTGCCGCACAGATCTTTTTAGTGTGATTTATCAGTAATTACCAAACGTAAACTTTCTAATAAGTGATAATGACTGTAAACTTTTTTTATCACTAAAATAACGTAAAATTTCTCTCGTTAATAAACGCACGCGAGTGAACCACATATATTTGTGCATGCCTCATTGTCACCACATCCATTTGGCATCTCTCTCGTCAGCCTTTCGTTTTTTCTGTTGCTGCCCAACTCTCCTTTGCCAGTTGCCACCTCTGCAGGGGCGGGCCCCACCGGCTTCTACTTGTCCCAACTCAGAACACAAAACACATCACACAGGTTGGTGCCCCCTCTACCATGTGGTCGGCTGGCTACCTCATGCTTTTTCAATCTTTTTCTTTATACATTTTTTCCAAACATCATTTGATGGGCTGTTTAATTAATTGGTGCAAATTGCAAATGTTTTTTGCAATCAATATTACAAGAGATGCAATTGTTTGGGATATGACATATCAATAGAATCTCATTCCTTTCAATAATACTAATAATAATAATGACTAAGATGTTAACATAAAGGAAAAATATATATGGTTCCGCATTTACTAATCATTCATGATTTTGACTTGTTATATTATCAAGAGAAATTAGATGAATCGATACAAATTTGGAGGCGAAGTAAGAATAATCTAGAGTAAATTAGGATTTGAGTTTTGATTAATTAGATGTACTCCTTTTAAAATAGTGATAAGATTTAAGCGGTTAAAACGATATGATAATGATAAAATTGTAATGATTAGATGAATTGAATCATATCATTCATATCAAACTCTTACCGATCTAATTGAATTTATGTAGCGATTCAATCATAATCTACCCAAATAACTTCACAGAGAGTAATTAGTATAAAATGATAAATTGCTTCAATTGTTTTCTGAAATCAACTCTAAAGTGCACCCGTGGGTCAGTTTGATTCTCTTAGTATATAGGTTCAACAAGAATTTATTCGACCACTCTGAGCATTGCAAAAACAGTTGATTAATTCAAAGAATTGAAAAGTTAATAGCTCCATTTTGCTGACATCTGTATGACACAGGGTTCAATTTAACTCCAACCAATGATTCACGGCAAGAGTAATTAATTAGTACTGGTGCCTAGAAAAGGTGACCGAGTTAGTAGAACACGATTCTTGTGTCTAGATGAATATGAATTCAATTCATTTACCTCTGTTATATAGTTTGCAATCAGCTACACACATAAACAATATTTACTCAATACACATCACCTAACTAATTAAAGAGTAGACAGTGGTCCTCGCGTGAGATTGGGCGCAACCCGGCCTTTTAATAATAACTTATTCGCTTCCAAATAAATGTTGACACGACACCTCAAGCTGAAGGCCACGTGTACTGCTACGTCGGCCAGTGAAACAAGGGACAGAACATTGGAAATTAAGGTATGAAAAATAGAAAAAATATAAGGTAGCGGAGGAGGAAAATTTGAGTCATGATCCATTAAAGCAAAAGGTTCCAATAAGAAGAATCTAGTCTAGAATGAAATGTATGTAAACCGAGTGGAGAATTAGGCGTCGCATTAAGCCTAATAAACAAAGAATCTTCCGCGGCTACGTTCACATGCACATATACACCTTTAGCTTTCTTTCATGCCACTTTGTGGAGACTTCCTCCTAATTCTATTATATTCCACCTCATCACTTACCTTCCACTCACATTTACAAACCCTCCCAACACCACATGTATACGTTTAAATGCCACACTTTTGAATTGTAAACTCATTAAATATATTAACAATGGTTGTTGGTTGGTTCAAATTAAATTAAAGGGAGGGATGACCTGTACCAGCTAAATTAGTGTAAGGAGTGTAATCGAGTATGTTTAATATATAAATATAAATATGTTCAGTTATTAGATCAGACTTTTAATTGAAACAAAATACATTTTTTTCAAAAAGTTTAGCATCAAAACCAGATCTAAACGGTGGGAATTCGAACCTCCACATCATTCGATAAAAAAGAGATCGACTATGTTCGCGTATTGTTTGGAGCTCATCAAAAAGTAATTGATCCACACACATGTAAATGAGTGTACTGAATATAAATGTGTAATCTAACTATTAGTTTAGACTTTTAGTACATCTTTCAAAATTTTGACATCAAAGTCACGTCATGAGTTTGATTATTGTGAATCTCGTCCTAATCAAGCCCGTAGCATAAAGCCTTGACAAGAATCGAACTAGTGATCTTTAAGTATGACAATCATACTTCAAAACATTGCTACCCCTTTTCGAGTACTATTTACTACTTTTTTGTTTTTACCCTACCTGGTGACAAAATATATAATACAAATTTATCCAATATATATCATTTATTAAATAGAACACCGTAAATATTTGGAATAAGACTTAGATTAACAGGATTTTATTTGCTGTGGGTGACATAAGTACAAAACATTGTACCAAAAAAAATTTAGGAAATTACTAATTCTAGAAAAATGGATTAACCTCCGAAATACCATTATGGATAAGGATAAAACACCGTATCATCGTCAACGGGCTTCTCTTTGACGTGACGGTGGTCACGGATAATTTCAATTTTCATTTTTCTTAAAATTATTAATTTTGCTAATTCTTTTGGCTTCGCCCACCCATATATATACCGCGAAAGGGCCCTTTCCTTCACAACACAAACCCAAATTTCAAAAGTTTAAAAAAATTCCCTTTTCATACACAATTCTACAGAGATGGCGAAGAAGAGTTGGATTCGGGAAAGATGCATCGGAAAAGGATCGTTCGCGACGGTGAGCTTGGCGAGGAACGTCGGCGACGGCGACGGCGACGGCGGTGTTTTTGCGGTGAAATCGGTCGACGTGGCTTCCTGCTCGGCGTCGCAGGTGGAGGCTTTGGAGAACGAAATTAGGGTTCTCCGGCGGATTTCTTCGCCGTACGTGGTGAAGTATCTCGGCGACGATTCGACGATGGAGGCGGCGGCGGCGGCGTACAGGAATTTGCACTTGGAGTACTTGCCAGGTGGCACCGTCGCTGAGCTGGCGCAACGGCGGGGAAGTGGTGGCGTGGACGAAGCGGTTGTGAGGAGCTACGCTCGGTGCGTGGTTGAAGCTCTGAGGTGCATTCACGCGAAGGGAATTGTGCATTGTGACGTCAAAGGCCAGAACGTCTTGGTGGGCCCCGCCGCCGGGCTTGCCAAGCTGGCGGATTTCGGTTCCGCGGTGGAGATCGGAAGTGGTGGACGGCGGGATATGGCGCCACGTGGCAGTCCACTGTGGATGGCGCCGGAGGTCATCCGCGGCGAGTATCAGGGGCCGGAATCCGACGTCTGGTCCCTCGGCTGCACCGTCATCGAGATGATCACCGGAAATTGGCCGTGGGAGGACCGCGGCGGCGCCGCCGATACTCTCTGCCGAATCGGTTACTCCGACGAGTTGCCTCGGTTCCCAACTCAGTCCTCGGAATTATGCCGCGATTTCCTCTCCAAATGCCTTCAACGAGATTTGAACAAGCGATGGAGCTCCGATCAGCTGCTACGCCACCCATTCGTTTCCGTGTTCCCTCCGCCGGATTCCGCCGCCACCGCCTTCCCCTCTCCCCGCTCCGTCCTCGACTGGTTCAACTCGGACTCCGATTCCGACACCGAGGATTCCGGAGAAACCGTTAACTTCTCAGCGAAGCAGAGGATCGGGAAATTAGCTTCGGGAATAAGTTCGGATTGGGAGGGGACAGATGGCGGCTGGTTGGTGGTTCGGGAAGGGACAAGCTCGGGATATCCAAATTTGATGAGGACAGAAGGGGAAAGCAGCAGTTCGGAATATTCTGATTCCACCGGGATCTCCGTTGCAGAGCTAACGAGTACAAGTGGGAGCAAAGAATGTTTAAATTCCGAAATTCAAGGAGACAATTACTGCCAGCAAACCTCATCTCACCGTTCACGGGTGCTCCACAGAGCGGCGCGCGGTGATGATGATATCCACGTGTACATATGTTCGAAGATTATTTTGTTAATGACATTGTTAATTACCATTTATTACACATGTTCTACTAATTGTATTCTCCCCTGTTTTTATCACATCTATAAGAAGTCATTATTTCGTACACAACAACTGCATACAATTTTTAACTTTAGATTTTGCCGTCTTTTATCCAATCTCTTTTTTATATTGGTCCAAGTAGATCAGAAATTACAAATTTATCTACTTATATCAATAATATCTTATATAATCATGTATATACGTACTAAAATTACAGATATCAGTACCAACAGCATACATGACACTATAGCACTTTTATTAATCTTTTAAAAAAAATTAAAAATTGTTTTATTAATCTTTAAAAAAAATTTAAAAATTGTATCAATTATGTGGGGCTTATACTAATTAAGTTTGAGTGTGCGAGGAGTGGAATATGATTAAACTCATTAGAATAGTATTTGAATAAAAAAAAGAGTGACAAATTAGACTTTAGACATGGTCCACATTGAACGATAAATAACTGATAGATGTTTAGCTTTAATGTATTAAAGATTCAATTTTTAGCATATTAATAATGAATTTATATGTCATAAATTGATCTTTTAATTTGGAGTACGGTCCACAGTATAATGGTGGAAAAGGAAGGAGAGGATGGGATTAGCATGCACAATGGAAAAGGAAGCGATGAATGTTGTGGTGAGGAGTAATGAACATCTTAGTGAGTAAGGAAGGGCTTGTTCACACGTAAGAATTTTGGAACACAAAGAAGCAAAGCAACTTGGACTGCATGTACATATGAAAGCTTTTGATCTGTTGAGAACTTTATAGAACCTTTCCAAGTCAATTCCTATGAAAGATGACTTGTCTCAATTCCATGAACTTTGCTTCGGATAAACACTAATAATAATACTATAGTTTAAAACAACAACAACAACCCTTCTGGACACTGAAAATAGTTCTAAATTTCCTTTCTAGTCCACGGAATCTTCCTCTTAGTTGGTTTTTGCAGGAAAAACAAATTACTTTTAATCATATGATTATCAAGAAATTTTATGCTGCTGTTGGTAAAAACAATATAAACATTATATATAAATTAACTTGTTATATCACTCAAATTATATATACCATGTATAATATAAGATTGTAGCATCTTCTAAATCGAGTCAATTGCACTGGTTGCATTCTATCGGGAAAGCGATCACTGGTCGCCTTCTATCGAGAAAGGTTATCACTGGTAGCCTTTCGACGGAGAAGGCGACCAATTGGTCGTCTTCTCTGGTAGACGGCGAGCGGTGATGTTTCGGTCGTCATCGACCCCCGGATCGTCGTCGAAGATGGATAACCGCTCGCCGTCTACCCCCGGATTGCCGTCGAAGATGGATAAAATTGATGTGTGGAATCTTAATGACCTATAAAAGCAGGATATTGGTTTTTTGACTTTATTGCCTCAACATAACATGTTAAAGTGTGTAATTGCACTTTTTAAAAGTTTAGGGGACTAATTGACTTTCCAGGTAAAGTTTAGAAGCTTATTATTTGACCATTTTCTCCCAAAAAAAAAACCTAACATAGAGATCAAAATCAAATTTAAACTTTTACAAACATCTTCTACATCCAGCCAATCACACAAGGTCTTCATAGTGTAATTAACCTTTCTTATGTGGTTTTTGAGTTATTTTATAAGAGCGAGATTTACCTAGTACACACTCACAGATAATGCCTGTGAATTTTTTTTCATTATAACAAAATCAAATTTAAACTAATTAATATATAATATATGACAGAGTTAATTACCTACCAAGTATAATATTTCATAAGGTGGTGGACTGGTGGTTAATCTCTTCCAATTTCTACTTGATTGGTTGTTACTTGTTACCTACTAATTATAGTATTTCATAAGGTGGTGATTAATCTCTTCCAAATTCTACTTAATTGGTTGTTAATTGTTGAGCTAAATCCAAAACTGGCGACAACTCATCAAGATTTGAGTGTAGATTCCTTTGAGTTGTCTAACACCGTACTGCCATCTTTCATTCATATTAAATCAACATCTTTCAATTCTCCACACTTGTTGTCCCAAGCAACAACTATTGTTTCACACTTTCACGCTAGCAAATTAAAAGGTTGTCAATCACACATTAAGAGAGTTGTTTAGTAAATACTCCGTAGTTCTTAGTTGACTGAGTTAATGAGTTTGACTAGTTGATAGCATTAACAGATTGTAGAAAGATGTTTGGTCAAAATGCCTTTCTCAAAAAGCTGCTTCGAGCAGTTTTTGGAATTTTAGCATTTTGGAACAATAAGTTATTACAAAAAAAAAAAAAACTAATTAATCAAGCACTTATATTGGTTGTTTAACGAGACAAACAGCAAATAGGGGTCAAATAAGTCAAAATTGACTTATAAGCTAACTATGTTACCATACAGGGCCTAAGCGTTTCGAGTGCCTGATGATGTGCACTGGTTGAATATCGAAACGATGTCGACAAAAATCAAATTCATGACATTTTGTTATGATAATCATGTTTTATCTACTCGATCGCCCTTTTAAAAACGATGCGTAGTCATTGTGTGTAAATTAAAAGAATGAGAATGCAATGTTATATGATTAATACGAAGACCAATAATTTTCTGGTGTTAATTCATTTAGAAAGCAATGTGATTTATCTTTGTTGTGTGGCCTGCGAGATTACATAAGAACGGAATTCACCTAGTACAAACTCTTATGTAGTAGCTGCGAATTTCTCTTCCCATTCAAAAAGATATAATAACTAACCCAATCCAAATACCTCCATTATTGTAAAATTTTTGCGACATTAACAATTGACTTTTGATGGAGTTTTGGCAGACTTCCAAAAGTTCTCATCATCAATTGAATCCTTATCATCAATGATCAAGGTAACTTTCAACACATGTTGAAAATATTCTATAATATCATTACCATTTAAAAAAGCATTTCATACATGTTTATTGAACTTGTGAGCAATGTTTATTGGCTCCAAAGTAAATATTCATTGCACATACACACCCACTTTAACCCCAATGAATGAAGCCACTAAATCCAAAACCCGTGCCAACTAATCAAAGATTCCTCAGCTTTGCCAAACATTAAATTGTACCATGATTCCAAACCAATAATCGACACTTAATCCTGGGATTAAAATACTTATTAATCTGGATCCAAATACATTAGATTGGTCCGGTTTTGTTAGCGCAGATCTGAACGTAATTATTGACGGACATGCCTTGGCTTACGGGAGCAGCTTTACACTAATGACAGCTGTGTCATTTGGGACGTCTGTAGTTATGGCACGTGGCTCGTCGTTAGGGTTGATCGTTACCAAACTGCTAACGACGTTAATTGTGGATGTCAACGAGGATAAATTCGATGGATGCTCTGGGTTCGTGCCATGTGTCGTCGTTTACTTTTCGTGTTGGTTTAGGTTTTTTTTTTTTTTGAATGATGGATTTGAGTTCACTAGTTTCAATCGGTACAGGGAATGGTGTAATCGTGTCCGTAAGCATGACTTTAGAAGTTTAAAATAATAATGATAAAGTCTTATATTTTTTATTTTTATTGAAGGTATAAATTAAAGCTAGTGCATACAGTCTATAATAAAATCCATTCCGCGCAATGGTAAGAAATAAGAATCTCCCTCTTAACTCACATGTCATTGATCTTTCTTGTGAAGGGGTTCACTCATTGTTGGTTGTTGATTGTTTAAGTGTAATGTTGTCACGTTAGATGTATTTTTTTGGGATGACGAGAAAAATATGTAGTCATTATTTGATGGTCTACGTTGAGTAAATCTTACTCTTGTGTAATAGCTTGCGAACTATACAAAAGAGGTAAATCATATTAGAAAAATTCTATGTGACGGACTAGACTGATAAAAAATAAGATCAAGTTTAGTCTGAATCAAATGTACGTACTACGTACTATATATGTAGTATACTACCTTAGAGCATCCCCAATAGATGATTTTTGGATGGTTTTTTGTAGGGTCACATATGAGGTGGGTGTGAGAGAAGGAGGACGGAGAATGTGTGAGATCTTTGCAGAAGGTTCTCGTTTTTTGTCAGTTGATGTGGGCCCCACCAAATAATTAAAGAGTAGCTCCTGGTGTGCGTGAGGTGCGCTAGAAACACTCAATCGGGCGTGTGCGCTCCACGCGCCCAGCAGGCGTGTTAACCATTGTTTTTTTTGGTTTTTTTTCCTGAAAACTCATTTTCCTTGTTTTCTTTTAAAAAATATTTTCCCTCCCTCATCCCCTCCTATCCGCATCTTAAAATGTATGCAAAAACTAGACTATTGACGATGCTCTTATTGTAATCGGATTCTACTAAATTATGGGCCTATGCATAAAACCGTACAAGAGGTCAAGTCTCACCAAATATTGGTTGTGCCACTTTTTACAAAACAATAACTTGGGCTTTTGCAAACCCATCAGCGTTAGGCCTTGTATTGGTATTGTTTAGACAAGTACTCGATGCAAATTCCAAACCTTCTTGATTTGTGATCAATACAAAAGGCACACGTGCCGTTTAACACTTTAAACTTTCCGCCAAGATCTTGCGATCTAGTGGCATCCGATTGCACTCTTATATAAAAGGGGGTGGGTTTAAATTTCAGTCAAAGCGATATTGATTCTTCAATCTTCTTATAAATAGTGCATTGTAACAGAAAAAATGTTATAAACTTTCCCTTATAAAATTTTTAATATCGTAGAAGTAAACAAATAAAAATAAATGTTTAATTATGAGTGTATGCAATTTTATATAACTAGTTCGGAAAGGTGAATTACAATTTAATTCAACTAAATTAGTTTACCTACTATGTTGAACTGTTGAAGTATTTAAATTTTGATAGGTTGAAATATAAAATATAAATATGAATTATAAATGTAACGGTTGATGTCAACACCCTTTCGATCAAGGCCGTCGTATATGGTATATATATGATATTTCTAGTGTGGTTTACTTTTCACGTATAATTTACATTCCATTACATATGAGTTGGGTTTACCTAGTGTTCATCCTCAAGTAGCAACTGTGAGTTCTTAAATTTGTAACCAAAAAAAAATTGTATAGTATCAAATACCCTTAAAATTTATTTAAAAATTTTGAAACACTTATAACATGTTTGATTTATACTTTGTAACCCTATACAAGGAATAATCATTAAAAAAAAATATTTGAATAAGCCTATTTTCCGAAAATGCTATTCCATATCCAACTTATTATGCAAACCAAATATGTGGTTAGAGAGAACCATCAAATAATTAAAGTGAGAAGTGGGCTTGACCAAGGGGAATTCAATTAGAAAAGGGGATGCGATTTTTTTTTTTCCTTGAAAAAATGGGTAAGGCCTAAGGGTGCTTTTGGTAGCGCAATATGAAGCATATAGGAAAATGGATACCAGGGAAAAGCGAGGGCCATGGGGGGGATCACCGGATCAGTCAATGACCCCAACACCAGATCTCGGTCCATCAGCGAGTGGCAAACCCCATGGCGATCGAGCGGACCGCTTGAGGCCAGTCAGTAGACCTATCTCGGGTCCATGATCATTGTGTTTTTTCACCCCTCATCGGCTCTCCTTGGTCGTCCGTCGCGGACGGGAAAGCTGTGACTTAGTTTGGCTGACTATGGGGAATCACCTAGATAAGTGGAAGGGTTTCGTTGGAGGGGCGGGCGGCTCAGATTGATTGCTCGAGCGGACCACTTGGATGTACCGCTTAGATAGACCACACAATCGGGCCCTACGGTGAAGTGGCAAGGTGGGATTATGTGCGCGATCTACGAGTGGTCGGTGAGGGCTCCGAATGTGCTTTGCTACGTGGTGCATAGAGAAATGTTTGGCCGGATAACACGACACCTAGTGAGGCACGTGTATGGCAGGGGGAGATGAAACATTGTGGTCTTCGCACCTGTCCACGACATGTGACCTTGGGAGTATTATAAAAGGAGGGGGGTTGTCTCTTGATAGGAAATATTCCTCGAGCACGTAACTGTATACCTACTCGGTATATACCCCGTACTTTGCAATGACCAATTCCCGACCTGATAGGGTCCAACTCGACCCAAGCTGATACATGAACTTGTGATTTTGTATATGAGCTTGTATAATGAACTTCAAAGCTTGGCACCAACCTTAGAGCTCGGGATGGATTTCCCGAACTCTATTGTTTTATACTAGAATACAAATGCGGGAAGTGGTGTTCCGCCCGATCCCACCATCCTCAGGCTAGTAAGGCATCTTGTAGCACATGAGCACCTCTGCACGGCCTTGGAGACTCCCAAATGCATGAGTAACACGTGGCGTGCATGCCAGCTCCCCCGCATGTGTTCTCTCCAGACCCTTATAAATAGCGCATTTATTGCTAAGGAGTGACTTTTCGCATTCTCACCTAACCATAGTCAGCTTAGGACTCTCGAACCCATAGTCACCTTCCTCGAGCTCAACCATTTGAACCGACAAGTAGATATGTACAATCACACTATCTAAATTCGACTACCTATACTTGTGCATATGCCCTGTTGTATTTACCACATCATCGCATTTAGATCATCATCCATATCAACTCGTATTTTCTCTTGACTTCTCCCTTCGTCAACGACGCATTACGTTAGTTGTCTTTGTGGTTCGCTAATTAGCAGCGATAGTCCACCCTCTATGATATGGCTTGGCAGTTGGGCCCAAATTTTCTATTTTGTTTATTCAACACTTACAACTTGTTTTCATTATTGTATGGGCCTTGTCAATCATATACGCTTTTCGTACTCATTACTTGATATCAACCCGATGTTATGATGGGTCCAATTCATTAAAAACCATCAACTATGGACATAATTTCACTTGTGATCACCAACTATCAATCTAGAAACTTTTTGCATATCGACATTTTCAAATTGATAAAATCAAAAACTATAATGCTACATTTTCACTAATTTTTACCTATCTTAGCGGTAAAGTGTCATGCTGATTAACATCGTACCTATAGTATCAAGTATAATTATATGTAGGGACAACTTTAGCCCACATTTTTTTTCATACCTCAATCGTTTTTCATAGAAATAGTCGTTGATTCTTGTTCAATTATTTACAATTTTACCACCGTGATTTTTTTAAAAATAACAATACACTACCCTTGTTTTAAAAATGGTAGCGAAAAGTCAGTCTCCTATGTTCTTTTTTGTACTAGTGCAAGTTAGTCGAGTTGTTTGTTTGGTAAACACAAGGTTCCAAAATTGACTCACATTGGGAGCAACCTATATGCCTTTCTTGGTTTGAGCTGGCTAACTATGAACAATTTAGACTAGTTTGGTCATTTGTTAGCTAAGGTCACAAGGCACTGTTTACTCAGTGCACCCCTTGAATAGTGACCGTAAGTTTTCATCGCTAGAAAGTCACAAGCTATGGAATTGCAATTTCTAAGAAGGATCCTAAGAATTGCAATTCCATTGTTAGAAGGAATTAAAAATCCACAGAATTGTAATTATCTCCAATCAAATCATAAATTACCGTAATTTCATAAAAGAGTTAATACCCAAAATGGTCCTCCGACTATAACGTAATACTCGATTTAGTCCCAAAGTATTTTTAGTACCCAATTTAATCCTCTGTCTTTCAAAATCACACCCAATTAAGTCATCCGTTACAATTTCCATCTATTCACCATTATTTTGAGGGTAAATAAGTCATTTTATTTGTTAAAAACCCCGTTTAACGTGTCTCCATTCTCAGCCGCACAGATTCCTCCTTTACTTCGATTCAGATCACATAAATGATGTCGTCCCTGCTCCGGATCTTCGATTCAGATCGCAAAAACGACGTCATTCTTGTTCCGGATCTTTGATTCAGATCGCAGGGCCATGGGATTTGGCATCGCCGGCGGAGTCGTAGAAGGGAACCACCGGGGGGCGCTCATGGCGGTGGGCGAGCGGGTTGGTAGAATGGTAGCCACGGTCGCAGGTGACACAGAGGGTAGCGGTAGCGACCTTGCAGGTGAAGCTCGCCGGGGCTTGCTCGCAGAGGGCGGCGGCGTTGACCTTGCAGGTGAAGCTCGCCGGGGCCTACTTGTAGAGGGCGGCGGCGTCGACCTTGCAGGTGAAGCTCGTCGAGGCCTACTCGCAGAGAGCGGTGGCGTCGACCTTGGCGCGATGCGAGCTTGTTGGTCGCGTGCTTCTTGGAGTCGCAGGTCACACAGAGGAGTCGACCCCATGCTCGCAGAGTGCTTCTTGGAACTCGTCTTCGCCCCCATCACCGGAAAGCTCCAAGTCATCTCTGCCCCAATTGCCGGAAAGCTCCAAGTCGCACAGCTTGGGTAGAAGTTTTTATTTTTGCCTTTCGTTTTTCTTGCAGGAGTCGCCCCCATCCATTCCAATTTTTGGGTAGAAGTTTCTTTTTGCCTTCCATTTTTGCCTGTCCGAGTATTGTTTTTCGGTAGAAGTTTTTTTTAATAGATTGTGTTTTTAGTTTACAATAAACTTCTCAAAATTCATATTCAAGAGTCACTTGAATGAAATAAATCAAGGTCGTGGAAGAAGCTGTTGAAGAATTGAGCAGGAAGTGTGCTCTAAGCTGTTGAAGAATTGAGTAGGAAGTGTGTTCTAATAAAAAGACATTTTTGCCCCTCAAAATAACGGCAGGTAGATGGAAATTGTAACGGAGGACCAATTTGAGTACCGTTTTAAATGTTTGAGGACTAAATTGGATACTAAAAATACTTTGGAACTAAATCGAGTATTACGCTATAGTTGGAGGACCATTTTGGGTATTAACTCTTTCATAAAATTTAGTAGGGATAAAATTATAGTTCCATATTACCAAACAGCCCTGAACCCACCTATGATCTTCTGTACCCAAAAAAAAAAAAAAAAAAAAAA
>NC_044929.1:20981349-20986520 GCF_003576645.1 Ipomoea triloba
CCCAAAAAAAAAAAAAAAAAAAAAATCACTGAATTTAGCTAAACTGCTGACAACATAAACCTATTGGCACAGTGACAGTGTAACCAATGTTGTCTTGCGCACCAAAGCCTTGATTTGCGGCTGCTAAAAACCCTAGCTAGCTCAACCCATTTTGCAACTTCTTCGCTTCTTCCCCTACCCCAACTTCTTACAATACTAAAACATTTTTTTTACCCGGTAATCACCCCTGTCTTGTAATATATTCTTCGATTTTAATCCTATTTTAGTTTCCTGATTTTCGAACATTTTAATGTTAATCAGCCTTGCCACTGTTTCTGCAGTTGTGTAGTCGGTGAATTCGGACAAAGATGTCGGACGACGAGAGAGAAGAGAAGGAGTTGGATCTCACTAGCCCAGAGGTCGTCACCAAGTACAAGAGCGCCGCCGAAATTGTTAACAGTTAATCTCTTTCCCTAATCACTATCTGTATTCAATAAATAGATATGCATTCATACGCACTACAATTTGTGGATGGAAGAAATGAACGTTTTCGTGGAAAAAAAATGTTGTCTTTTGAATGTTTGATTGCTGAAATTTGATTTTGGGGACTGATTTCAATTGTTGTGTGCTCAAAATTTTGAAGTTTTAGTTTTTATTGAAAACTGGTGTTTCAATTTGCAGAGGCTCTGGAATTGGTGGTGTCTCAATGTAAACCGAATGCCAGGGTAGTTGATATTTGTGAGAAAGGCGATGCCTTTATCCGAGAGTAGGGCTATTTCTCTTTGTTGTTTCATAGATTTTGGTGGAATGTATGTTGGTAAGTAATTGATTGAGTTGGTTGTGATACAGACAAACTGGAAATATGTACAAGAACGTAAAGAAGAAGATCGAGAGGGGTGTTGCTTTTCCAACTTGCATTTCGGTGAACAATACTGTTTGCCATTTCTCTCCTTTGTCTAATGATGACACTGTTTTGGAAGACGGTGATATGGTGAAGATGTAAGTACCCATTTTAAGCCAATTGTTTTTTCTTTGGTTATATATTTTTAGCCACGGAGGGGCTTGGTCTGAAGAAATCCAAAATGTTTGCTTGGCATGATATCTTTAAGTTTTAGTGGTGAGGGGATTGAAGAGGGCACTATCCGAACCTAACATTTATGCACCTTCTATTCTTCCTCCAAGCAGTGCTTTGTAGTTTACTTTCGTTTTTTTTTTTTTAAAATCTTTTCATTGTGAAATGTCTGACGGGAAAAGATTTCTTGCAGTGATATGGGGTGTCATATAGATGGTTTTATTGCTGTAGTTGGACACACGCATGTTCTTCAGGAAGGGCCAGTCACCGGTAGAGCTGCCGATGTTATTGCAGCCGCCAATACAGCTGCTGAGGTTGCGTTGAGGCTTGTGAGGCCTGGAAAGAAGGTAATCCTCAATACGAATGTTTATTTATAAAAGTAATTTATTTTTAACTTAATTACGGAGTACTTACTTTACCCAAGTGGGCTGAAAGTTTCATTACATGTTCACTCTGCAACTTGGCAGGTTTTCGCGTAATGATAAACTATGTAACACAAGAAAGGAGTGTAGGCATCCAAAAATATGCTATAAATGCAATTGTAAACTCACACACACAAACTTATCATGGTCGCACACATTGTGTGAACTGTGAAGTGTCATGCCCAATGACTAAACATGATTAGTGGTTATAGTAGAAAATCATACCATTTATTATTTCTATGGAATATAGAGGTTATGCTTACAAATGGGTGTTTAATAAAAATTGAATCAAGTCAATGGTATTGTTTAAATTTTATTTTATTTATTTATGCTTTTTACACAACCTTCTCTCCTCTTTGGTTTCATGCCATTAAATTATCAGTGGAGGATAGGCTGCTTGGGTGTAACCTAATCTGGCCATTGATGATTTTTTATCACATTGGGTGTCAATTTAGTAGCTTTCTCTGTTGATGGGAAATGCATGTTTGGACGATCAGTATTTACATTGTGTATTTGTTTCTTCGATTAATCGTTGAGTTCCTTGATCGATGCAGAACTCAGATGTAACAGAAGCCATTCAGAAGGTTGCTGCAGCCTATGATTGCAAGATCGTCGAGGGTGTTTTGAGTCATCAAATGAAGCAGTTTGTGATAGACGGAAACAAAGTTGTGCTGAGCTCGTCTAACCCTGAAACTAGAGTCGATGAAGCAGAGTTTGAAGAAAATGAGGTTTACTCGATTGACATTGTGACTAGCACGGGCGAAGGAAAGGTTGGTTTGAATCATGCTTTTGTCGTTTATTGAGATCCTTCTGTTCTGTTTCTTGAATTTGTCAATACTTGCACAAAAAATATGCAGCCAAAGATACTGGACGAGAAACAAACGACTATTTATAAGAGAGCGGTGGACAAAAATTATAACTTGAAGATGAAAGCATCAAGATTCATCTATAGTGAAATCAGTCAGAAGTTCCCGCTCATGCCATTCACAGCAAGGTCTGTCAGCACTACCCCTGTTATTACAAGAGTATAAGTACACGGTGAAATTAACTGTTTCTTCACTTGGCAGGGACCTGGAGGAGAAACGAGCTCGTCTTGGACTGGTTGAATGCGTTAACCACGAGCTATTGCAGCCATATCCTGTTCTACACGAGAAACCCGGTATGGCTTTATAGGACATCCTTGTTCTAATGATACATACACCAAATGCTCTATCAATGTGAATTCTCCTCATTCCTATCCACATTATTGTGCAGGTGATTTGGTTGCTCAAATAAAATTCACGGTTCTCTTAATGCCCAATGGGTCTGATAGGATTACCGCCCATCCACTCCAAGAGCTGAGCGTGACAAAACCAATAGATGATCCCGAGATAAAGGCTTGGCTAGCCCTTCCAACAAAGACCAAGAAGAAAGGCGGGGGCAAGAAAAAGAAAGGTAACCACGAAAAAAAAAGGGGCTTTTTGGTGAATTCTTTCAAATTTCTTTCTAGTAGGAGAAACTTCAACTCATTCTCACATTCAACAAGGATTTCAATAGACATGACATTTAACACGCAGGCAAGAAAGGAGATAAGACAGAAGAGGCACCACAGACCGAGCCAACGGATGAAGCTACGAACGAATCAAAGTCTTAGCGGAACGCCTCTTATATCATTGGTCATAATCAATCACTTCTGAAAAGCTCGGTTCTTTGAACGATCATACTGACATGTCGAGCTGATTGTGCTTCCTTTGAATATTCTTATACAAAGCATGGATGATTCCCATCTTCCTAACTATACTTTTTGCAGTGTTTTTGATTGATCTGTGGGTTCAAATCCTTTCACCATTTGAGGCTTCAAAAGTTCTGCATATTTGTCTAAATGTGAACAAGGTTATACAGAAAAATTACATGACATTTTGATGTAATATAAGAAGGATTTGACAGGATAATGTCAGAAAACTGAAAACCTTAGCACTTTAGTGCACTTGTTTGGATGAGCTATAAAGATCAATAATTTAGTCAAAACTAGATTATTTATACACATTAATATTATAAAATTTAGAATACCTTAAAGTAAAGATGCCTTAATGAGTCAACTTGTGAGGAACCAATAGGGGGCTAGGCAACCTTTTAAACAACCAATATACATAGAGATTATGCATTGGTAAGAATTAAGCTTGTGACATTCTAACATTCATATATGAAAATCATATTCACTCAAACATCTCTTTTAAAAAAAACTTGATAGATAGAAACGTAATATATAAATATGTATAAAAAATAAAATAAAAACATGTTTCAATTATCATTTCATACGTTAAAATGTACCGTTTAAAGTTCAAGCTATCACCTTTAAGGCTTTAATTCATTAATTATTTTGAATGTATTGATTAACGTCTACTTTAATGTGTTTATAATAAATGTTTATTTCACTGCAAATTATAATTATTACTCCTTATAATATAAAGTTTTTATAGCATCAAACATCAATCAAATAAAAAAAAAAAAAGACTTTTAGTGAACTATTTTAGTGTTTTTTTATTTTTATTTTTAATGATGAGAAGATTAAACAAGTAAAATAAGATCAGCCAAATACCTTGTGGTTTAGTGGCACCCGGTGTCCTTGTTAACACTCCCACATGGAATTAATCCTTATAATTCAACCATCTAATCTTTGTAACTTTTGTAGTAAATATAATCATACATAGTGCGCTTAGTTATTGGAAACATTGTGAAAACAAATGTTTATAAAACTCAGTATAATCCAATACACACATATATATAGAGAGAGATACTTGATATAGAAAGGTATTGGTAGTTGGTACCAAAAATTCCCATAATATAGTACAATTTTATATAGAACTAATAACTATATTACATACCACCTAAAATTCCATATGCATCTAAAAAATAAAAAAGAGATAAAAGATCATATTTGTTACTAAATTATATGTGAAAATATAATTAGGTCACTAAAATAATTTTTTTTTTTAAATATTGATTGTAATATGTCGAAAAATTCATTTTGATATAATTACATAAATTTAACTTGATCAAAGATTTGATTATACTTAAAAAAAAAAAAAAATCAATAACCTAGTTACATTTTCACGCCCAACGTCCAATTTGACCATTATTCAACCCAAAAAAAAAACACAAAATTTATTTAATGTTCATAGAGCTGCGGACAACATTAAACCTATTTGCACAGTGAGAGTGTTACCAATGTTTTCTTGCGCACCAAAGCCTTGATTTGCGGCTGCTAAAAACCCTAACTAGCATTTTCCCACTTCTTCGCTTCTTCCCCTACCCCAACTTCTTACAATATTAATACCAAACAAAAAAAGATTTTGTTTTTTTCCGGTAACCACCTCTGTCCTGTTACATATTCTTTGATTTTAATCCTATTTTACTTTCCTGATTTTCGAACATTTTAATGTTATTCTTCCCTGCCGCTATTTCTGCAGTTGTGTAGTCTGTGAATTCGGACAAAGATGTCGGACGACGAGAGAGAAGAGAAGGAGTTGGATCTCACTAGCCCTGAGGTCGTCACCAAGTACAAGAGCGCCGCCGAAATTGTTAACAGTTAATCCCTTTCCCTAATCCCTATCTCTAACATTTGTATTCAATAGATATATATATATATATATATATATATATATATATATATATATATATATATATATATATATATATATATATATATATATACACAC
>NC_044929.1:20986714-20987596 GCF_003576645.1 Ipomoea triloba
ATATATATATATATATATATATATATATATATATATATATATATATATATATATATATATATATATATATATATATATGCATTCATACACACTACGAAACTACGATGTGGGTGGAAGAAATGAGCATTTTTCGAGGAAAAAAATGTTGTCTTTTGAATGTTTGATTGCTGAAATTGGATTTTGGGGACCGATTTTAAATGTTGTGTGTTCAAATTTTTGAAGTTTTAGTTTTTTTTTGAAAACTGGTGTTTCAATTTGCAGAGGCTCTGGAATTGGTGGTGTCTCAATGTAAACCGAATGCCAGGGTAGTTGATATTTGTGAGAAAGGCGATGTCTTTATCCGAGAGTATGGTTATTTCTCTTTGTTGTTTCATAGATTTTGGTGGAATGTGTGTTGGTGAGTAATTGATCGAGTTGGTTGTGATATAGACAAACTGGGAATATGTACAAGAACGTAAAGAAGAAGATCGAGAGGGGTGTTGCTTTTCCAACCTGCATTTCGGTTAACAATATCGTTTGCCATTTCTCTCCGTTGTCTAATGATGCAACGGTTTTGGAAGAAGGCGATATGGTGAAGATGTAAGTACTCATTTTAAGCCAATTTATAAGTTTTTCCGTGGAGGGGCTTGGTTAATTGGTTCTGAATTCCGAATTTAAATAAGAAATCCAAAATGCTTGTTTGGTGTGATATCTTTAAGTTTTGGTGGTGAGCTGGAAATGAAGAGAGCTCAACACTATCCAAAACTAACATTTATGCCCCGTCTATTCTTGCTCGAAGCAGTGCTTTGTAGTTTACTTTCATTTTTATCTTTTCATTGTTGTGGTAGTGATTTCTTGCACTTTTTTTTTTTTTTTTTTTTTTTTTTTTGCAGTGATATGGGG
>NC_044929.1:20987811-21011128 GCF_003576645.1 Ipomoea triloba
TTTTTTTTTTTTTTTTTTTTTTTGTTTTTTTTTTTTTCCTTTTTTTTTTTTTTTTTTTTTTTTTCTTGCAGTGATATGGGGTGTCATATAGATGGTTTTATTGCTGTAGTTGCACACACGCATGTTCTTCAGGAAGGGCCAGTCACGGGTAGAGCTGCTGATGTTATTGCAGCTGCCAATACAGCTGCCGAGGTTGCGATGAGGCTTGTGAGGCCTGGAAAGAAGGTAATCCTCAATACGAATGTTTATTTATAAAAACTTAATTTTCCTCGTAATTATGTAGTACTTTCTTGACACAAGTGGGCTGGAAATTTCACTACATCTTCACTATGAGACTTGGCTGGTTTTGCCGTAATGTTAAATTACATAACACAATAAAGGGATGCATATACAATTATCAGTTATTTTGTTGATCTTTCCTAATCATCTTTTGTGTGAGAGAGAATATGTGGGTGTGTATGGAACTCTTAAGCTTTATGATTTGGCAGACCACATCTTTTGGGTCTTGAGCTGTTAAATGTTTCTTGGACCGTTAGTATTTTCAGTGTTTATATGTTTCTTCTATTAATTGCTGAGTTCCTTGATCGGTGCAGAACTCAGATGTGACAGAAGCGATTCAGAAGGTTGCTGCAGCCTATGATTGCAAGATCGTCGAGGGTGTTTTGAGTCATCAAATGAAGCAGTTTGTGATTGACGGGAACAAAGTTGCATTGAGTGTGTCTAACGCTGAAACTAGAGTCGATGAAGCGGAATTTGAAGAAAACGAGGTTTATTCAATTGACATTGTGACCAGCACGGGCGAAGGAAAGGTTGGTTTGAATTGTGCTCCGTTGTTTATTGAGACCCTCCTGTTCGGTTTCTTGAATTTGCCAATACTTTCATATAAAATATGAAAAATGTGCAGCCGAAGATACTGGATGAGAAACAAACGACTATTTATAAGAGAGCGGTGGACAAAAATTATAACTTGAAGATGAAAGCGTCAAGATTCATCTATAGCGAAATCAGTCAGAAGTTCCCGCTCATGCCATTCACAGCAAGGTATGTCAGCACTACCCTTGTTATTACAAGACTATAAGTACACATCGAAATTAAGTGCTGTCATCATCATCGCGCTTAGTTAACTATTTGTTCGCTTGGCAGGGAATTGGAGGAAAAGCGGGCCCGTCTTGGACTGGTTGAATGTGTTAACCACGACCTATTGCAGCCATATCCTGTTCTACACGAGAAACCTGGTATGGCTTTATAGGACATCCTTGTTCTAATGATACATACACCAAATGCTCTGTAATATGAATGCTCCTAATTCCTATCCCATTATTGTGCAGGTGATTTGGTTGCTCATATAAAATTCACGGTTCTCTTAATGCCCAATGGGTCTGATAGGATTACCACCCATCCACTCCAGGAGCTGAACGTGACAAAACCAATAGATGATCCCGAGATAAAGGCTTGGCTAGCCCTTCCAACAAAGACCAAGAAGAAAGGTGGGGGGAAGAAAAAGAAAGGTAACCACGAAAAAAAGGGGGCTTTTTGGCGAATCCTTTGAACATAATTGTTTCTAATAGGAGAAATGTCAACTAATTCTTATATTCAATGAGGATTTCAACGGCAATAACATTTTTTGTCGTTTTCTACATGCAGGCAAGAAAGGAGAGAAGGCCGAAGAGGCAGCACAGACCGAGCCAACGGGTGAAGACACTACAAATGGATCCGAATCTTAGCGAAAGGCCTCTTATATTGTTGGTTTTAACCAATCACTTTTGAAATGCTCGGTTCTTTGAACGATCATACTGACATGTTGAGCTGATTGTGCTTCCTTCTTTCATATTCTTATACAAAGCATGGATGATTCCCATCTTCCTAACTATACTTTTTGCAGTGTTTTGATTGTTCTGTGGCTTCAACCCAATGCTTTCAAATCCTTTCATCATTTGAGGGCCTCAATAATTCTGCATGTTTGTCTGAACTTGAACAAGGTTATATAGAGACATTACATGACATCGTGATGTAATATAAAGCAGGATTCGTGCAGTGTCGGAAAACCTTAGCAGTTAAGGTTGTTTCAAAATTAACCGAATGAACACCCTTACATGTCGACGCAAATAAACAACCTGGTTCATCCAAGTTGAACTTGTGATATTCACATGTATATGTGAAGGAATTAACCTTTGTGTCTTAGTGTTGGTGATTTGAGGGATTCAGAGTTGAATTGGTAAGTCTTTCCGATTATTTAAGCAACCCTTTTCTTGGTTGTACACTGAGTATTTGAAACATGGTTAATTCTATTTCACCAACTCCTAGATTGACATTTATGAGGTATTGGAAGGAATGCAGTTTTTGGTAAAAAGTCCTTGCAATGATGTTACTTTTTGTTTTTTGATAACCTTGATATCTCGGTTTCGCGTACTATTTCCTAGACTCAATAAACTCGTACATTTTTGTATATTTTGTGCATAATGAATTCAATTTAATCCCAGTCTAATTCTGAGAGCTCGATCTCCACCTGTACATTTGTGCGCACAAGGGGTCCAATTTAACCTCAATCCAACTCTTAGAGCCCTATCTCCATATTGTCAATAGCAAGGTTCAAACTCTCACCTTGCCGCTAGAAGCACGTTTTAAATGCAACTTCTTAATTACTGGACCACTACCCTGATGACAAAAATATTACTTCATATATATATATATATATATATAAATGGGTTCATGTGCGGTTGACATTCTCCGATGCGGTTGCTTAGGTGCGTGGTTAGTGTGCTTAAGGCGCGTCAGTGTTGAAACTTAAGGTGTGTGAACCTAAAGCTTTAGGTGTGTGGTTTTCTTTCTTATGGTGCGTTGTTTTCTTTCTTAAAGTGCGGTTTGTATGCTTAAGGTGTGCCAGTGTTGAAACTTAATGTGAGTCATAGTGCATGATTTTTGTTTTTAAAGTGCTTTGTTTGTATGCTTAAGGTGCGTAGTTTGTGTGCTGAAGGTGCGCCATTTAAAAACTTTAGGTGTGTTATGTGTGGTTTGTGTTCTTAGCTTAAAGTGCGTGGTCTGTATACTTAAGGTGCTTTGTTTGTGTGCTTAAGGTGCGTAGTTTGTGCACCATTTAAAAACTTTAGGTGTGTGGTTTGTGTTCTTAGTTTAAGGCGCGTGGTTTTTGTACTTAAGTGCGTCATTTTAATGCTTAAGGTGCACAACCGCACAGGAAGCTATACCCGCATCTGAACCCTTCCCCATATATATATATATATAGCTATTCATTATATTGGGAGGAAAAATAATAATCATTCATATTCAAAACTAGTGGAGGAAAAGGGGAATTAAACATGTTTGGGCATCCTAAGGACATGAGAACATGACAAGTATAAGAAGGGCATTAATTAAGGAACCATCATTTTTGGGAAAAAAAAAAAAATTCCCTTTGGCTTAGGGCATTGACTGTTGACTGTTGTATTAATTCCATTCCAACATATACATGTTTTCTTGGTGGATCCAAAACTACATGCCCATCACCCTCCTTACAATTCCCTCATTATAGGGCAAACATAATTTAAGTCAAGGGAGATAGTTTTATTCTAAAAATAATAATAATAGTTTTAGCAAGTTTATTCCCTCTCGCTTCTTTTGCGAGTTTATTCCCTCTCGTTTTTTTGCCGAGTTCTTGTTATAAACGTACGTAGAACGATAATTGGTCATGGCGTATGTGAACTACAAAAGAATGAAGATTGATACTCGGGTGGTGTCAACGACTTTTGAACTAGAGTATGCCTTCGTTATGTTTGACCAAATTACTATTGACAGTAAAGAAGCTTGGAGTGCTCCTGTCGACTTCAACTTCAAATTTGTGAAACAGTCTGCGATTCAAGTTTTCGATAACATTGTTAGGAAATTTGTTTCTATGTCTGACTGTAAGGAATGTTTGTCCATTCCATTAATCTTTCTTGTAAACGTTTCCGCTTATGATTGAATGAATTAGTCTCGAGAGATTATTATCAAAATAATAATAATAATAATAATAATAAGATGGCAATGCATTAAAGTCCTCAACTAAAACCTACCACTAAACTACCTCTTGAAAGCTTTGGTTCTTCATCCATTGGAGAACACACAGCATTTAAGGTGCTTGAATTAGCTCCTAACCTAATTGCTCATATTCTATTCTCAATCATGGTCTTTAATTAACTAATATTTGATATAAATTCTTTTTTCCTTTTCCCTTATCTTTAAAATTTGTCCACAAATAAACTAAATTTTCTCGCTCCATAACCCTCATAGGAAAATGGAGAGGTACATTTTTCTTTTTAAATTGTTATACCCAATAAATGACTTCATTTAGTCAAAATATAGAATCGGGCCTTCATGAGTTTCTTGAACCTTTGTCTAGCATTTGCTCCCTCTTAACCACGAACTTTATGGGGACTGCATGGTCTTGTTTTATGTAGTATATATATATCGAGCTTCTTTGTTACTCTTTTTCCATGTATAAAAAGAGCCTAGTTTCCTTTCTATTTTCTCTTTTCCAATTCTTTACCGGAAAAAAACCTGGTTAAGTCCATCCTTTGCTAAACCTAATACTATTGCCAATCCTACAAAAAAGAATCTAACAGCGTAGCCTTCCGGGGCTTAACATAGTGGTTCATCGTTTGACTTGATGTCATGATTGAAGATGACAATGTGAGAGTTCAAATCCCATTGAAAACATGAATAGAAAAAAGATTCAGGATGATGGAAAGTGTAGACAGAATATAAAGACTAGGGTTTAACCCGTGGGCCGATTGTACAACTCACAATTTATCAGTGGCTCTAGAGACATGATCTTGTGAATTTAAAGATTAATTTATCCAAACTTAGATCACCAAGTAAAAAAAAAAAAGAATCTAATAATGTAAAACTTATTAAGACCTATTACTGAAACAAATGACTCGAATGTTAACTCGATTATACATACTTTTGGCAAGTATTGGCAACTATTTTACTCTTTGTTATGCTATAGGCCAGAGAGAAACTAAAAGCGAGTAGGTAATCATATATAATGGGTAGGGTGTAACAATCAAACCCTTTCTTTTTCTTTAATTTTTGCCACTGTCATACATACTTGTTACCTTTATTTACCTCTCCTTTTCTGCTTTCTACATTGCTTCACAAGCAAATTAAAGAATATCAGTCGTACGAATGTCGGTTTTGCACCAATTCAACTTTGTGATTTTAATTAACTAGTAAAGAATCACAATAAAATAAATGCCTTGTTTAGTAACATAATTAACTTATCAAAATTTACTTGTTTAGTAAATTTTGACTTATTTGACTACTATTAGTTGTTTGATTTAATTTGGTTAAACAATCAATATAAGTGTTTAATTAATTAGTTTTTTACGCTAAAATTCAAAAGGCTATCGAAAATAATTTTTTTCGATCAACTTTTTGAGAAAGTCCTTTGGCATGTAATAAGCTAACAGCTAATTTACCAAATATTTTTTCTACAATCAGCTAATGCTATCAGCTAGTCAAATCCACTAATCCAATTGGCTAACTATTCCATTAAAAATATAGACCAGGTGTCTAATAGTTTAATTTGGACCTTCATTGTTTTTGTTCCGAGATCAATCTTAATATAATAGAGTAAACTGCAAAGACAAAGAAAATAATAGAGGGACAAGAACATAGGGAGAGAGAGATTTTTTAATAATTAAATTTCGCTATAACAAAAATAAAAATGCAATTAAAATTTTTTGTCCAAATATATTGCATACAAATTTAACAAAGAAGGAATACAATTCAAAAGTTAATTTAAAAGTGACATTTTTCGTTCATATTTAAATACAAAATTATTCACCAAAATTTCGATGTCAATTCCTTTTAAAATTTTGTTTTCAATTACAATTAAGAGTTTAAAGACCAATCAATGAATTCAAAAAAAAAATTATCAAATATAAAAAAAAATAATAAATTATATATAATATTTTTTAAAAAAATAGGGCCTTGTTCCGTTGTTCGATTGCTCTAGTCTTGTCTAACAACTATTTACCAAACATTTCAAAATAACTTAAAAAGGATTTATTCCAGATACCTGTGATCAAAATTCTTCCAAACTGACTAGATGAATCACTCTCCTTTGACCTACTCATTCCCTGTGCCAATCCCCGACCGCCACCTTAACGACCACCAACACCGCAGGTGATTAGGGCTCGTACAGTTAATGTTTCGCCATCAGTCTAGCTAATTTCATTGGTTGAAAGGCCCTTTTTGCAGTCTTATGAAGTATAAAATACTCCGTACACTACTTAGTCATGTAAAACTCAGGTTTTAAGAAACAGGCCAGGATGCCGTATTTGTCTCGCTTCCTCTTTTTTCTTTCTTTGGGAATATTGCAGTTTTAATTTGGTATTTTTTATGCTTAGGATTTAGTGGTTTTAGTCCCTAATTATTATGCATGAGTAAATATTGCCCTTAATTATTGTTGAGGTTTGGTTCTTCTGCTAACCAAAGTAATCCCATTAAAGCTAAGGCTGCTATTATCTTTATTTTTTATTTTAATCCTGAGGTGAATTGCAAATTTGCAATCCGTACAAAGTTGTCGCAGCAGCAACTTTTGTAACTTTTTTTTTCTTTTGGTTATTTACTTTATTTTGTTTTGTTTTCTTTTTTATTTTATTTTATTTATTTAT
The DNA here is from genome assembly GCF_003576645.1 of Ipomoea triloba. Lineage (NCBI taxonomy): Eukaryota > Viridiplantae > Streptophyta > Magnoliopsida > Solanales > Convolvulaceae > Ipomoea > Ipomoea triloba. Next base: position 20,994,465 of record NC_044929.1, read on the forward strand.
TATTTTAAAGTTATGTGATATTGTGATCGACTTTTAAAAAATAGATTAAATTTGCAGGGATGTAGCATAAATTGTAAATGATTTGCAAATTGTGTGATATGGAAGTGAGACTCATTTTTTAGAGTAAGAGAAATTTACAGGAATAAGAATAGCCTAAGAAAGCATGTGCGTCAAGTAATCTTATTAAGGCTGGGTCACACCACTAAAATAATATGAAATTTCTTAAATTCATAACAGAGTACATGTTTTCTCAATTCTAACAAAGTTTCTTTAAAACATTAGCAAAAGAGTTATGATAGTTCTAGATTGAAACAACTAAATACGTACTAACAATTGAATTGCCAAAATCGCACTTCTTCCATTTATTTTTAATACTCCGTAATAATTAATACCGACAATTTTTAATTACACTATGAAATGGCCAGTGGTCTATGATCCAAGTAAAAGAAGTACATATATGTATAATTCTCTCGAACAATGTTTCAAGATTGAAATTCATGAATAGAATATTTGACTATAGTAAAGTGCGCATTTGATAATATTTCAACTACGGTACAAAAATTAGTCATAGTGTAGCATGATTACCGGATACTAAAGGTCATGGAACAAAAGAAATGACACCTAACATGACTAACTAAGCTAAGCTAAGCATATATTTCTGTGCTGCATATATAAATAAACTATGGAAACTTAAGTGAAAGGAAGAGAGTACTTATCTCTCAAGCTTTCAGGTGCCGGAGAGAGAGGATGCTGGTCGGAGAAGATGAAGAATCGGCGAGGATCAGCCTTCTCAAGAGAGAGTTCGAAGCTTCACTGGCGAGAGTGAACTTTCTGGAGAAAGAGAATCATGAGCTGAGACAAGAAATAGTTCGGTTGAGAGCACAGGTTAATAATGCATTCAAATCGCATGACGTCGACCGGAAATCCGTGTTGTGGAAGAAGGTGCAGAGTTCGCCGGAGAGCAAGATCGCCGCAGACAAATCACAGCAGAAATTATCTTTTCCGGCGGCGGAGAGCACAGAAGCAGTAGAACCGGGAAATAAGAAAGAAATGGCGGCAAAATCAGCTTATTGTTATCAATTCCAACAAAAACCTATTTGTAAGTTGCCGTCTCTGCCGGCGGGAGGTCCGGCACCGCCGCCGCCGCCGCCACCTCCGCCGTCGAAGACGGGCGGATCGAAAGCCCTGCGCCGTGTACCGGCGGTAATGGAGCTCTATCGATCACTTGTCAAGAGGGATGCACAGAAAGAAAGGAGGACTAATGCCATAGCATCCATGGCTGCTCTAAATCCTAAGAACATGATTGGAGAGATCGAGAATCGCTCCACACATCTTCTTGCTGTAAGTTTGTTCACAATAACACTATCCTTCAATTTGGTATCAGACATAACCTAACAATCTTACTATCAGTTTAACCTTCAATTTGAGTGACGAGGAAAAACCTCGCCACTACTAAATGCGTGCATTGAGTAAACTCGTGGCTTTGTGACACTACCTGACACAAGGTAAACTAACCTAGGCTTGAAAGGCCAAAAGGACACTCCAACGAGGAGTTGGAACTTATAAACAGTCTGACCAACTTAGTTGGGGTTGTCCCCTGAAGTTTTACTGCCCGTTTAGCCTTGAAGATCAAGATAAACCATCTTTGATATTAAACATAGCCTTGCAATCTTACTGTCCGTTTAGCCTTGAAGATCAGGATCAAACGGTGTATTTTTGAATGGCATGGATATAAACGTATAGTCTTACTATCAGTTTAGATTTGAGGATTGGGCTCATGCTCTGTCTTCTCCTTTGAGTGTAGGTAAAATCAGATGTGGAGACACATGGGGAAGCCATAGAAGCCTTATTGAGGGAAGTAGAATCTGCAGCATTTACAGAGATTTCTGAAGTCGAAACCTTTGTGAAATGGTTGGATGGGGAACTATCCAGCCTGGTGGATGAGAGGGCTGTGCTGAAACATTTCCCTCAGTGGCCAGAAAGAAAAGCAGATGCATTAAGGGAAGCCGCTTGCAGCTACCGAGAGTTGAAGAATCTCGAGTCTGAGGTTTTATCATTCAAGGATAATCCTAAACAGCTGCTGTCACAGTCCCTCAGAAAAATCCAGGCATTGCAAGACAGGCAAGTATGTGTGGGAACTACAAAGTAGTTGAATTTACATTCAGTTTCTTGGTAGAAATCTGTAAGGTTTCGGGTGGATCTGTGCAGGTTGGAAAGAAGTGTCGGCAATATTGAGAGACTTAGAGATGGCGCGAGCAAGCGATACAGGGAGCTTCATATTCCCTGGGCTTGGATGCTCGACACTGGAGTTGTTGGTCAGGTAAGATGCATGATTTCAAAGAGTCTAAGATGCCAATGGACACAGTGTCAATCAATACTTTAGAATTTTTTGATCTGACACAAATAAAAATATCGTTTCTAGTTGAAATTAAGTTCGATGGAATTAGCAAAGCAGTACATGGGAAGGGTAGCCATGGAGTTGGAATGTCATGAACCGCCTCAAAAACAAGACCTCATTCTTCAAGGAGTAAGGTTTGCTTATAGAGTTCACCAGGTACATTCATATACCAGCAGTCTCCCAAACTAATTAACTACCAATTCAAATTCGGGTATCACTCAAACTGACACCCACCCCTACTCCTACCTATCTCTATGGCAAACAAATAACTTCACAAACTGAATCCAGTTTGCAGGGGGATTTGATGCAGAAACTGTGAAAGCATTCGAAGGGATAAAACTAATCAGCACAAATATTGAAAGCCAATAGCTATTCATTGGGGTATTCCACAAGGATATTTAGGTTGTAAGATGTCAAAATGCAGATATTGCTCCCAGACATGCCATTTGGACAGCAGATCATTTGGAAATATGTTGTGTACCTAGTAATCAGTCCATGTAGCTATTTTCACATGGCCAGATTGTTTCTTATCAACAAGCTCTAACATGTAAATCCCAGATAATGCAGGACATACTTACAATGAAAGTGATTTAGAGACAAAATTTCATGTCTCATTAAATAGATTCCTAAACACATTCATTAGCATTCAATATTACACATGTAAATTGTAACAAAACTATGTGTATGCAAGTGTAAAAACAAGTACAAGTATCTCTGGGAGAACCCTAACCAAATTGATTAAATAATTACTTTGGTAACCTTAGTCAACCCCAATTAGGTTTTGATAATACCTCAGCTATACGCAACGCAGATTGGTTCTAGGATCACATGACCAATGTTCAAATAATAGTCATTTACTAACTGGAGAAAAAAAATTGCAATTTTCAACCTTGATATCTAATAATCAATCAGTTGCTAACTGGAGAAAAGAAAACAAAAATGCAGTTTTTTTTTAATTTGAAAACACAACAAAGAACCAAAAAAAATCTGGAAAATTGAAGTAGATGCAGCATATCATCACATAAAACATCTCAAAAATAATATACTACTCCCAACACAAATCATTGTGTTCTCAAATCTAGGGCAAAACAGAAAAACAACATCAATATTGACTTGACCTCTTATCATCTATGCTCAGACACAACCTCAAGAACAATAACAAGCACATCCACATCAAAATAGAAAATTTAAAAGATAGCAAATAGGATTACGATTTGGAGTTAACTGAGAACTATGAAGAGTAGAAGAACATGAGCATTTAGATTATAAAACTATAAAATCCATATCAAAATATCGACGAATCCACGATGCAGAAATTCATTAAAATACATTACGATAATAATGTTACTGAGTCATTCCAGACAGTAATCCTAAAACAGCAGTAATTAATTAAAGTAAGAGAAACGATTGCGAGAGATGAGAATCTGCAAATCTACTTGGATCTCTGCCTCATCTTTCGGCGCTTCCTCTTCAACCTCCTCATACGCTTCTTCTTCCACTGCAATTTTCCCAATAAATAATATATCAAAATCCAGAAAACTCATGGCCGAGTAATTGATGATATATGGAAAAGATGAGGAATGAAATGGCTGATATACCTTAGCTCTCATTTTGAATCGAGAGTCGCGTGAGTTCCTTGACTACTTTCGACCAAATCTCTGATAGCCTCCGACGACGAAGAAGCGACGATTGGGAAACAGAGATTCACTTATGGAGGGACAGGGTTTATAAAGGAAAACCCTAGTATGCGGTGTATGTAACAGGTCGGTTTTGCTGGGGAATGTCTGGACTGGGCCTAAATGTGGCCATTGTATTGGGCTTTAGGCTATTTTCGTCATTCTCCTGTTAAAACAAAAATAATTGAAAATATGTTAAAAGGAGGAATTAGGGAGAAAATAATTATAATTCTGTGAAAAAATAATAAAGTATGAAATCAAATTACATTATTTGGTAAGGATTATTTAGAATGAGAAGGAAAGGAGTGGTATTATAATTAAAATGTCATTGTGTAATAATAATACAATCAAGAGTGAAAGTCTTTTTTCCCCTTTTCCCTTTTCTTTCACCCATTGAACTGCAATTCATATAGGGAAATGTATGAATTGCAATTCAACAAAATGAAGGATTTTTAATTCGGTGGAATTACAATTTTCTCTAACTAAACATTGTAATTTGGGTGACCAAAAAATTGTATTGTAATTGAATTACAACTACATTCAACCAAACAACTCAGTGTAACTAGGCTATGAAAAAAGTGATGAAAATAAATATTTTTTCATTCAAATAAACCTTTTTCCTTCTACTAAATAATAAGAGTAGAGTTCCACTATAATATTACATGAAGTCCTTATCTCTACTCCATCATTTTTATTTTCTAATGTAATAAAATATTATGCAAAATTACACAATGGACCAATGTTTACTTTGTATTGTAGACCCTGATAAAAAAATAACCTGCAGTTAACAATTTATGTATATGTAGCTATCATATTATGTGTTAGCAATTATCAAGTTATTTATTTACACGTACATAAATGGTTAATTATATGTACAAAATATGTTAACTGAATGTACATAATTTATGTATCAAGGTTTATAATGCAATATGAACCGTGGTCTACGGTATAGCAATTGAAATATGATAAGTTCTCTTCATTCAGTGGATCTAAAAAAATGTTAATATCAAAATTTAGTGTGAGAGGAAGTAGAATTTGAAAGCAAAATTAGTATTTTCCATAAGAATATGTGTTTCAGGATTTTATGTTGTACAATGTAGAGTTAATGCGCAATTTAGTCATCTACTAATCAATTTAGTCTTAAATGATGTTTTGTGCTTAATTTAGGTCATTGACTTCGACACTTTTATCCAATTAAGTCTTCGACGGTTATAATTAAAGATTAAATTGAGAAAAATTATTATAGTCAATGACTAAATCTGGTAAAATCATTGTAGTTGAAGACTAATTTAGGTAAAATTACTATATATAACCGAAGACTTAATTGAATATTAATAAAGGTGAAATAACTAAAGCATCTCTGTAAAATTATCATAGTAAAAATCTATGGTGTGTTTGGGTAACGGGTTTTGGTATAAGGTATGAGTATCAAATTGATTGCTATTGTTTGGTTGATAAGTTTTTAGAATGCTACTATGGGTTTGAAATACCCCATTATTTGAAAAACTCATACCCTTATTAAATAAGATTTTTTCATTTCTCTTCCTCCTTTGATTAATAATCATTCCCATTTCATTATACTACCAAACATGTAAAATACTTTCACCAAATAGTACCCTTATCAAGTATTTGATACCTATTTAAATTCTGATTCCCATGTGAGAACCAAACGCATTCCTAATTAAACACGAAAAGTTGTTCAAAACTAAATTGAAAATACCAAATTGAGTATTAATTCGTTGTCATTTTGTATACATTGATGATACTAGGAGGCCCACCCAAACCTGTTCTACAATGTGTGGACTGGGCGCCGCGCGTGCCGCCTGGCGGCCTGGGCCCCGCGCCCAAACGGCCACGTGGGACCCGACACTGACGCAGAGAGAAATCGTTAACATAAATACTTTTCGTTTCTCCTCCAACTCTCCTCCGTTCTTATCAACCCGCAAAACCTCCGTCTCTCCTTACCTATCCACAACTCTTAAAGTCTAACCGTCTCTCCATGGTACTACAGCGCTACACAACAGATTAATCTTCAGACCACTCTGACACTGAGACTTCATCATACAAATGGGGTCTGGTTCATCGAAGAATCCCGACAGCTCCTCCCATGGCAGCGAGGAGCGCGAAGACCAAGGCGGCGGCCAGCTCTACGTCTCTCTTAAAATGGAGAATTTCAACCTCAAGCTCAAAGCTGAGCTCATCCCCCACGTCTTCGGCTCCGTCCCTCTCGTCGGCTCCTGGGACTCCTCCAAAGCCGTAATCTACTAATCTCTCTCTCAATTCAATTTTTCCGTCACTCTAGTACAACTCATTGCTTTGATTTTCGTTTTAACTGTAATGAAAATTAACAGCTTCCGATGGAGCGCGAATCGACCTCCATGTGGGAATTGAGCTTCGTTGTCCCGCCCAATCACGGTTTGTCTGCTAAACCTTAGTTATCCTAATTCGTCGTATTTGTGAATTTGTGAAGTAACCTGAATTTATTTACTTCATATTCTGTTATTATAGAGACGTTGGATTTTAAGTTCCTGTTGAAGCCGAAGAATAATTACGGGCCGTGTTTAGTGGAGGAAGGTGCAAACCGAGTGTTGACTGGGGGTACATTGCAAGGGGATGGCCGGTCGGCATTGTTTAAGTTGAATGAAGAAGAGGTTATTGAATACAAAGTTTACATTAAGGCTGATAGAGTCTCGCCATTTGATCTTGCGGCCAGTTGGAGAGCTTTTCAGGAGAATCGCAAGCCTTCCACTGTTAGGGGGATACCAGATGTTAGTATCAATTCCAGTACGGAGCTCGGCAATGAGGTAGGTTTTAGTGTATACATTATTGAGTACTTTCTGTTCTTTAGTGAAAAAAAAAAATGGATTGGTGAACTAGCACTGATCAAGTCATGTTTGCAGCATGGATCTTCAGCAACTCTAGAACTTGATCTCGAGCATTATGTTGTTCCAGCTCCGGCAACATCTGCAAACTCTGCCCTTGTTTATGCTGCAAACCTGACAGAGACTCCCAGGTCATTGAAAGGTACTGGAGTATTTTCTCGCACTGATGGTGCTAACAGTGGTTTGCATTCATACAAAGATGGTCGTGTTTCAAATGATCGGCCTGCAACAATAAAGGTTATTCACTGTTTTTGTTCTCACATTAAAGAAACAGGAAATGGAGAGCTGCACTTCAATGAGACTAGGCATTTTGGTTAATGCTCATAGATTTACAAGTTAACATAGTTGAGAATTATGTGCATTTGATCTACAACTGCTCCATTGGTTTTTTCTTACTAATTAGGGATAGGCAGAAATGCAGAAACTGTAGTTTACCAACCTTCATCTTCTCTCTCATTTTGTATTTTTTTGCAGCATTTTCCTTTAAATATTTTAGTAAACTAGGATCCAGATGATATCCTCTTTCAGTTAGCATCTGAATTCTGCTATGATGACATTTATTTAGGAGATGGAAGTGATTGTCCCTGATCCAACTAAAGTTGCTTCATGTTCTGGCGCGGCCGAGTCAAAATCTGTGGGAACACTAGTTTCTTTGCAAAAGCAAGATAGTCACAGAGGTCTTTTTGTGGATAGGGGTGTGGGGTCACCCAGACTAGTTAAATCACCTAGTTCAACCACATTCACTTTTGACCTCAAGCTTGATTCAGAAACCAAGGTTTGTACAAGTCCAATCAGTATACTCTGAAGGCTGAATATTTCCTTTGCTACATCTGATCTATCATCCACTGTTAATTCTTAGAATCCAATGCCAGCTGCTGCAGGAGCTGTTGCAGCTGCAGCAGTAGCTGATCAGATGCTTGGGCCTAAGGAGGACAGACATCTAGCAATAGTCCTGGTATTTTACTTATGAAAATGATCAAAACATCTATGTTGTTGAGATTTTTAATTGGTATATTAGATCTTTGATTATCTGAAAATCGAACATTGCCATGAAGTCTCAGCTGTCAAGCAAACACATATAAATTGGTTTTCATTGGTTGATAGTGTGTTTTTCAGAAAATGCATGCAGAATAATCTTACAGGTTGCTTGCTCTGCAGGTTGGTTTGCCAGCTCGAGGCAAAACTTTTACTGCAGCTAAACTTACTAGATATCTTCGTTGGTTAGGGCATGACACCAAGCACTTCAATGTTGGGAAGGTATTTGATGTCTTTAGAATTTATTTCATTTATGTATTTTCCAACATCCTTGTGCACTTGTGAGAACAGGGAAATTTGTTAACTCATTTTCTTTGTTTAACAGTACCGTCGTCTCAAACATGGAACCAATCAGGTATTTTTGTTTTACTGCTAAGTATTTTGATTCCAAAGGTATTCATTATGGATGACATTCTAAAGCATGTTACCATATATTAGTGGCAGTTTTTTGGTTAGCTTCTGTACATTTCCTGCAGTTTCATGACAAATTGGCATATTATCTGCTAGCTGAAGCTGATCTTATTTCTTCATGACAATTTGACATAGTCTCTTCCAGCTGAAGCTGAGCTTTATTCCTTCTGAAATGTCATTTTTGATAGCTTAATTACACAATATTACATACTATTAACATACAGTCTAACACTATTTGCATGCAAATGTAATTTTCCTTGTTATGAACCTTGTATATGAATCTTGATCCACATCTACTAAACTAACAAGTAATTAAATAATTGTCTCATATAATTTTATGTTATATCTTAGATGGTCAACTTGGTTGTGATTTTGATAAATAACTTTAATTTCTTTGATTATTATTTATTAAATATTAGTCATTACTTGTCTAGATTTGAGACTTTTGTTGAATATGCTATAGAATTCAGCTCTGGAATGGGGTTTGAATGTTAAATTGTTTTTCAGTATTGCAGTTATGGTTGTCTACTTCTATATTTACTTAAAAAATCATTATATGGTAGTCAGATCAGATTTCCTTAACCTTCCAACCAATTGAAAACTTAAGCTCAAATGGAATTGACAGAGATTTCAGGGATGTTATGCTACTTTCTCATACAATTTTTTGATGCAGTGTGCTGATTTCTTCAGAGGTGATAATCCTGAAGGCTTGGAGGCACGAAATGAGGTAAATATTTACAAACAAGTATTCTGTTTATGATATGCTCAACCTGCTTGATCATTGTTTACAGCTTGTCAATAGAGCATCACCTAATGATTCCTAAGTTTGGATTTCATTTTTTTTTTAAATATATTTCTTTTCAAATTTTGTGCTATATCGGATTTTCCCTTTGCATATAAATGCTACTAGGTAGCAGCCCTTGCAATGGAAGATATGATAGCTTGGATGCAAGAAGGTGGCCAGGTAAATTCTCTATTTTCATTAAATATCTCTTCTCTTTTGAGGCTTTAATAAATGAATAATAATGACCCTACTTGACTGCAGGTGGGGATATTCGATGCAACAAACAGTACAAGGAACAGAAGGAATATGCTTATGAAAATGGCCGAAGGAAAGTGCAAGGTACCCCTTGAAATTTTCATTTGCAAATCATTCCCACTAGTAATTCAAATCATCCTAGATTCCAATGTGTGGTTTGTTCTGTCATCAGTACCTTTCTTTTAGGTTCCTACTGTGTTGGTGACTCTGCAGTCCTCTTAACTAAGTCTTACTATCTGAGATCTTTCTATTCCCAACTTTTAGAGTATGAAGCTGCACATTACTTTGCATCTGAGAGTATAAGCTAGCATGGAGATCTATCAAGTCTCTCCAAAGCAGCATATTCTATTTTTGTTTGCACGTCATCTGTCACTGGTCCTTTGGGCATGCTTGAACTTGCTGGGTGTAGTCAACAAGATCCATCCTTAGTTTTAGGGTTGGTTTAGTAACCGGAGAAATGGGTCATTTTTCTGAAAAAAATGAAGGACTCAAAAAATAACATCAATGCTCTAATGTCCTGGTTGACATCACCATGGAGCATATTTCCTTTTCTGTACCTAAATTGATGTTGTATTCTTTTTTAGGAGGTTAACAGCTCTACTATGGATTAGAAGCAGTTCATAACATAGTTCACTGTGATCAACTAGTTAGATTTTATGCTTTTGGGGTCATAAGATTTAATTAATTGAAAATTACTTATTCAGAAAAGACTGAGTTTCCAATAAGCAATGAGGAGCATATCTTATATTTTAATTTTACTACTTTTGTTTTGTTTCTATTACAGATTATTTTCCTGGAAACCCTCTGCAATGATCGAAAAATAATTGAAAGAAATATACGCCTCAAAGTTCAACAAAGCCCGGACTATGCTGAGGAGTATGGTTTACTGCATCTAGTTTTTGTTTGTTATATATTCTTTTTAAAATTAATTTTAGGGACTTGGTTGACTGTAAAGTTTTTTAGTAACTACTTATCAAAGGCATACTGTTTCAATGTATTGCTATGCAGGACAGATTTTGAAGCTGGATATAGAGACTTCAAAAGTCGACTAGATAATTATGAGAAAGTAATTTTCTTTAACATGTTTGTGGCAACTTATTTTGTTAAATACATTCAAATGAATGTTAGGCACCACCACTCAGGATAACTTTTCATTTATTTAAGGTGTATGAGCCAGTAGAGGAAGGATCTTATATAAAAATGATTGACATGGTCAGTGGCAACGGTGGGCAAATACAAGTAAGTGACCTCACTTCTGTGGGTATGTTTCCAATTCACATTTGGTTAGATTTTTTTGTAATTCCAACAAATTATGCAGTATATTTAAGTTACATTTAATTTATGTTGTGTGTGTGTGTGTGTGTGTTTTTTTTTTTTTTTAAATAAAATATTTTTAAACTTTGGATACCTTCTAAAGAGGCAAGATGCCAAGGCTATGTGATAAGAATTAGGTGTAAATGATACCAAAGTTATTTATTTGATTGAAAAATCAAATTTGGCAAGGCATGTTGTACTTGTTTTACTGTGTAATAACAAGGGATATTTCATGAAGAATTGCTGATATAGGAAAACGGTATAGCAATATTTAAATTTTATGCTAGGGTATGAATTCAAGAAACATTTTGTTCAATGCAATGGGGTGTGTTTATATTGACCATTTCTTGAAATTTATTGCCCATTTGCCAATGTTTGTTTTTAGAATTCAACATCTTATCTAATATGGAGTATAAGATAAAATCAGTTTTGGCTCTTTTCAGTGGTTGAAAACTGATGTCCTTACCAGTCACTGGAAATCTTAATGCAGACGTTTAGTAACATATTTTATCCCATGGGCAGGTCAACAATATCAGTGGCTATCTTCCAGGGCGAATTGTGTTCTTCTTGGTATGCCGTACATTTCTTCAATTTTCTGGAAACATTTCTTTTAGGTGGCATGTGATAGTTCTTTGTGTTTATCCTATGCCCATATTTTTTTAAATGAATGCCATTAAGATTGAATACTTTTAATAAATTAGTAAGGAACCAAAGTAGAGATGCAGCTTTCTAGACTCACTTTGATATCAAGGAAATTCTTTTCCCATCAGTTCCTGTGTGGGATATTCTGATTTCTTATTACCCATAACTTTCACAAGTTCACTATTTTCATTTATCACTGTTTGTTGAAATGGCAATTACTTTTAAAACAGTACTAATGTTTCAGTTGGAGTAGTTTACTTTGAAGGATTTGTGACTGAATGGCTCTAGACATTTTCACTACACTCAAAGCTTAAGTTTAACTATGTTAGATTAGTTAGGTGGTGGGTGAGAGAATTCAGTCCTTAGAGTTAGGTGTTTGAATTGTGTGGCTCATTTCCTTCCTTAGCTTGTATAAATAGTGCTCTCTTCTTGTACATTCAACACACAGTAAACAGAAGAACATATGCCTAGTATTCGAACCTATTCACTGTTTAACAAACTACCTATTAGAAAAGGTTTGATATTAACTGCTACATTGTAGGTAAATACACATCTGACACCCCGTCCAATATTGCTAACGAGGCATGGAGAGAGCCTAGACAATGTAAGAGGCAGAATTGGGGGTGACACTGTTATAAGGTATACTTCATTTCACTTTTGGAAATCATATTCCTTTGCATCCAATTTTTTTCCAATCTTTTGACCAGACAGTTTAAGAAAAGGTCATCAGTTGCATTTACACCACTACTTCTGCTAAATGTTCCAAATAAACTTACTTTCAATTACATAATATTTTTGACAATTATGCTCTTTGGAATTTAAAATGCCCAATCTCTATTGGACATTCCAAAAAAGGAAAGCATGGACAACAAAAGGAGACAAAGTGCTATTTTTGCTGCCATTGATAACTTCACAAATAATGTTTCTGAAATGTACATATTTTTTCTTTTTGGATTTCAGTACTTGGTCTGTTGATCTGAAACATTGTGTTTTTGAACTCCCCAAACCCACTTTTTCCTGAAGGAAAACATTACCTTCAGGAGACTGTTGTACTGTCATATGCTGTATGTGATTCTTTTACTTAATATGCAGCATCCCTTATTAACAGATTTGTTGTCCATGCAGCTTTTGACCTTTTGTATAATAAAAAATGTAACTGAGTGTTCCATGCAGCTCCTTTATTAACAGATTTGTTGTCCAATCCTTTTCTTCTAACAGTGAGACTGGGAAGCTTTACTCAAAGAAACTTGCTAATTTTGTTGAAAAGCGACTTAAAAATGAGAGGGCTGCATCGGTAAGTTATATCAGTTTCCTATAAAAGTGGATTGTATGTTTCTTCATTTGCAATGTCTCCATGAGAAGTTTTATGTAATCTTCTAATGATTGATTAGCTTGATAGATTCAGTAAACTTCCTAAGAATATATGGTTCTAGAGTGTGTATTTTACAAAGATGATTATCATTTCACTACCTTACTATAGACTGTCTACAATTTGATACTGATTGGGAGTTGAGGATCAAGATTGACTGATGTCTACTGACTCAGATGCTTTATCTGCTTATTTAAACTGTCAAGTTGAATTATTAATGCATTATTTTACATATCCTATTGGGATCCTTCAGTTATTATTTAGCTCTAGTACTGCATAAAATTGCTAGATAGAATTCTATGTCAAGTTATTCTAATTGAACTAAATAGAGGAACCTTTGCTTTCTGTGGCACAGATATGGACCAGCACATTGCAGAGAACAATATTAACAGCAAGCCCAATTGCTGGATTCCCCAAGGTTGTTGGCCTGTCTAAGAAAATTCATTTTCTGAATAGGGGTTTTGAATTTCCATCACTTCAAATCTCCTCTTCTTGCAGATACAATGGCGTGCCCTTGATGAAATAAATGCTGGTGTATGTGATGGAATGACATATGAAGAAATAAAGAAGAATATGCCTGAAGAATATGAGTATGTTGTAACTGTTTATTAGATCTATTTTATGCAATTATAACACATCAGTTGTCATGAGTTGTTTCAGTAATAATATTATCAATTATGATTTTTGTTATTAAAACTTCAGATCACGCAAAAAGGACAAACTGAGGTATCGATATCCTCGAGGGGAATCTTATCTGGATGTTATCCAAAGGTTTGCTGTCAATAGTCTCCAAAATCTTGTGAATATATTTCCCTAAAAGAATTTAGATATAGATCAAGTTTCTCTTGCTTAATGTGAACTCTATTGGTTGTGTTGCAGGTTAGAGCCTGTGATTATTGAGCTTGAACGACAACGAGCACCCGTTGTTGTGATATCTCACCAGGTAAACAATACTCTCATCAATACTGTTTACCCTCCCTTCAACATCTTTGGATCTTATACTTAAAAGACTAACCTCCCTTTTTCCCCCCAAATTTCCTTCATAGGCGGTATTGAGAGCTTTATATGCTTATTTTGCTGATAGGCCACTAAAAGAAATTCCACACATAGAGGTAATTCATTGATAATACATCAATCGTGTCTGACTACCAATCTAAAGAATTATATTCCTTTCAATTCAGAAGAAATGCTACACTTTTATTAGATTTAGAGTTGTAGTGATTCTTGGGCTGATAATTGTGGTAATGCCCTGGAAACATGGAACTGTTTCTGAGATGTGGATTATGAATAAATTGAGCTGCAATTTAAAACTGCAGATGCCCCTTCACACAATAATAGAGATACAAATGGGAGTGACTGGCGTCCAAGAGAAAAGATACAAACTAATGTGATTAATCCATTGGAAGGAGACTTACTTTTCTAATATTCTGCAGCAACACTCCATTCTTCCCTTCCATTTTCCGTTTTTAATTTATCAAGTGTAACATAAATTTCATACATATACATATAATGAATTGAACATTTTTAGTCTGCAATTGTGGTCGTGTTTGTTTGTTAGTTAGTTTTTTTATTTTTCCATATCAGCATCTCTTTCTTTCTTAGTGACTTTATTTTTTGTTTCAAATTAAATATTTTTAAAAAAATGTATAAAACATAATTTATTACAGGGTAGGCTGAAATGAATTGATGGGTCATCCCAGTAGTAGTTTGGTATACGAATGAAACAGCGTTTTTGTAGTGTTATTATTAGTTCACATGCAGGGTGGCTGCCGTCGCCTTCACGAGACCTTTAATTCAGCCCCTCCCTCGATTTCCTGTGTTGTCTTCTCCTGCTCCAAACTCTAAGGCTCCGTATACCGTGGGATTCGCCCCCCTTACCTGTCAACACACTGACAAAACTACTCTTTACTTAATTTCATACGGACTATAATATAATAATACTCTATTGTACCTTTGCGCTCTCCTTATATCTATCACCAACCATGTTTGCAGTTTGCTCAATCTTTAAAAATAATAATATTGATTGATATCTACCCTCTTTTAAGAAAAATGATATTAATTAAATTTGGTTCAAAATATTGATTACAAAAATCTGAATTAGACAATTTCTACAACACATGTAACTAGTAGCTTAGTTATTAAAAATGTGTAAATTGAAGCATACTAGTCAATTCCTATGCGAAAATGTTTACATGTTTACAAATAAATTCTACTCTAGTAGCTTAGTTGTTAAAAATGTGTAAATTGAAGCACACTACTCAATTTCTATGTGAAAGTGTTTACGTGTTTACAAATAAATTTTACTCTTGTTTAATAGCTATTGTTGTAAAAATCGGTCTAGACGCCTAACTCGGCTGAGTTAATCCGGTCGACTCAATCTACTCAATCTTACTATTTTTTTTCATTATATGACTCCTCTATTGTCTGATTAGCGCCTATGGCTTACTGCAACAATGATAGTAGGAGATACTATATGCATATTACTTCCATTACCATAACTTCATTTTCACGCAACTCTAACCCATATGTAGTATTATAATTTATAGTTAATTTTCCATTGTGAAAGCATTATTACAATACTTTCCAAGAAGTTCCACTTCCATAGTTGTCACTTGTCACTGCCCTTTTGTTCACACGTCAAAACAATAATATTTCATTACTTAGAGCTACCTGCTTTTTAGTTTTTATATATAGTACTGTATGTACGATATGATGCCTACACTGCGTACTCCCCTACCACCGATCACCGTCGTAACTTCTTCCGGAGAAGATTCCGACGAGCCGGCCAAGGACATGATCCACAGTATGCTATCCTACGACGGGAACGTCATGCTCGCGGCCGCCGTCATGTCGTTGCTCCTCGTAATCCTCTTCGTCTTGCTCCTGCACCTCTACGCCAAATGGTTCCTGACTCACGCGCGTCACCACCGGAGCGGCAGCTCCGTCGCGGTGCCTCAAGTCTTGGGCGCCGGCACCGGTGGTGGGCTTAGTCCTCACTTTCACGCGTTCCGGATCGAGGTTGAGCGCGCGTGGTTTCGGAATTCTCCTCCGGCTAATAACAAGAAGAAAGGGGTGGCGATGTCGGTGATTTCTTCGATTCCGGTATTTGCGTACAAGGGAATGGGGAAAGGAGACGGGAATGGATTGGAGTGTAGTATTTGTTTGAGCGGATTTGAAGAAGGTGAAGTGGGGAGGGAGTTGCCTAAATGTCGCCATGCATTCCATGCAGAGTGTATCGACATGTGGCTGTATTCTCATTCCTCCTGCCCCATCTGCCGAGCTCCGGTGACCGCGCGTGAAATTACTTATAGCAGTTCGCCGCCGCGAGACGATCGGAATACACCGTTGGAGATCACTGTTGAGGTTCCAAATATTTGAATAATTTTGAGTGGTAAAAAATCACTGAATTTTCAGCCATTTTGGTTAGTAATGGATTTGAAACAAAGGTTTATAGATTTTTGTGTTAGAAGATGATGATGATAATGATGAATTGAAGATCAATATTGGAGAGAATGCAGTCAATGCACAAGGCTTGTGCGTAGAGATCCGAGGTGGGTGAGAAATAAAACAAGGGTTAGTATAGTACTTGGTAATAAATTAATAATAAGATAATATATGTTACTTCTTATATACTATTTATCATCTTCTCATATTATACATCTTAACCAAATGTCAAGGGTTTGATCCTTAACTTTGAGCGTAGAGTAGCTTTAAATCTCCATACCAGAGGTGTTTACAATTCAATAATAAAATTAGTTATTGTGTTTTAATATAATTTAGACTAAAAAATAAGGGAAAACGTAATGTTATTTTGTAATTAATTAATACCAAATTTAGCCAACGCATATAATAATTTTTCTCAATTTAGTGCTAAACGGTTTTTTTTTTTTTTTTTTTT
>NC_044929.1:21011292-21057323 GCF_003576645.1 Ipomoea triloba
TTTTTCTCAATTTAGTGCTAAACGTTTTTTTTTTTTTTTTTTTTTGTCTGTGTGTGTATGTTTAATTGGGTAATGAACTTTGATAATTTTACCTAATTAAATCCTTTGTTTAGATAACTTCGTAATATGACTAATTTCTCCTATATTAATACACAATTTAGTGCTTGAATATATAAGTTTTACCCAATTTAGTTCTCAATAATTCATTGATTCTAATAGCCAATGACTCAATTAAGTAAAGTCATTGAGGTCCAAGATATTTTTTTAGATAAATGAGGTCCAAGATATAATTAAGCATAAAAAGACTTTTAAGACTTTCTCTAAAAAAAAAAAGAAGACTTTTAAGACTAAATTAAAAAAAAAAAAAACTATAGTCAATAATTAAAGTGAGTATTAACCCTTCCCTTTTTGGTAATTAAGATGATGCTTTTGATAATGTAAATGCACTATTAGTTTTCTGCGATGCAATATCAATTTTTTTTAAAACAGACTTTTGTAAAAATGAAATGTGATTATGTTTTTTCTATTTTTCTTAATTTGTAACATTTTATCATTCTAGATTAATAGATGTAAATAGTAAAACTATTCTCAACTAGTAATTATTATTTGAACTCCAAATACCATCATTCCGTTGTAGTCTAGTCGGTTAGGATATTCGGCTCTCACCCGAAAGACCCGGGTTCGATTCCCGGCAACGGAAACTTTTTTGTCCATTCGCGTTTCCTATTTCCTTGAATTGGTTCTGGAAAGTTTAACTTGGTAATGGGCCTTGGGCTCGAGTCCAGTATAATTTTAGATCACGTTCACGAATGGGCTTTTTGATTGGACCTATCAAGTAACAAAAAATTATTTAAATTAAAAATTATAAACAACTTTTTTTTTTTTTTTTTTTTGTAAATAATAATAATTTCACTTCTGGACCATACGATGTTTCCCACCGACACGCGTCGGACAATTACGTACCATCCAACCTAATGGGTTTAATCTTGCTCCCTATCTGCTGCATTTTTCCAAATTATATTTAGAAAAAAGGGAATTCTATTTTTTGTCTAAAATTTATAGGTGATAAATATATTTTTAATTTTTTTTTAAATATCCTCATTTAGTTCTAGTATTATTGTGACATGATTATTTTTTGTCTTCCATCAACAAAATCGTTTAAATTCTATAAAAATATAAAATACAAGGGCATTTAGGTCTTAATTATGATTTTTTTTCAAAAAATAAAAATAAAAATATAGCGGGTCAACACGCTTTGTATAAAATAAATAAAAATGTCCTTGTATTTAATGTCATTTCAATTATTTTGGTGACAGATGATAAAAAATTGATCATACCACAATAATACTAGAATCAAAGAAGAATTTTCTAAAAAATGACTAAAAATGGACTACTATTATTTTTATAAATTTAGGACAAAAAATAGAATTATCTAAAAAAAAATACAAATATACTAAAAAAAAAAGCAATTGTGATTTCCCAATTGCTGATTTGATTCTTCTTATATCACCAAAATACAAAAAAGCATTTCAATTATTTCAAGGTGTTGCTATTTGCAAATTGATTTCTCAACACAAACAAACTTACAAGAAACTCTATTGAAGCCGTAGGGTGCATGGTGTAGGTTCAAACTTCAAATCATACTAAAAACTAAAAAAGGGAGGTGCCCTCAAGCTGTTTATCTAATGAATAGGAAACTTTACTTAAAGACTTTTTTGCACTAGTAAAATAAGATTTGATTTCTGCTACAAACATTAGAAGTTTGAGTTTGAGTTTAGTATTTTATATGTAAAAGTATATAATCTGGTATTGCATCTCAAAGTTAGATGGATTCTATTTATCTCCTTATGAGCCTAGGGTGAATTTATAGGGTTCAATAGATACTTCGGCGAGAAATCGAAAAACTTGGTTATCAAAAAAAGGAAAGTATATATGAATTAGATATTGTTTAATTTTTTGTAGACACTAGTGTAAAAACATTTGAAAGCTGATAGGTCAGTTGAGACACATAATGTGATTTACTTTCTCCATTAGTCTATAAGACAGGAACAATGGAAAGTCCTTAAGTTTGAAGTTTAAACTTAAACTCTAATAAACCAATTTAGCAAGAAGATATATAATATAAAATAATTAAGGGTGATGTAATGTTAGCATGTTAAAGCACTGAACATAACATAACATAACATAAAAGATTGGTGCAACTTGCTAGACATAACACGTATTAGATCATGAAATATTTGTCGAATATGTAGATGACTTCTAGATTTGTCGAATATGTAGCTTCCAGTGGTGTTATGTCCTGGTCGAAAATAATTATTAAAAAATCAAGGCAAAAAAACTTTTATTGCATGAGGTAGAACGAAATTGTAATTAGAAATTACCTTGGTTGCTATCCACACCCTCGGAGCCTTCAACATTCAAAATCCTTGAGTTTAAACAAGTCTTTGGGAAATCAAAATCATCTTAATCCGTAACGCTAATTAAAATGTCATTATTCATTTTCATAATGTACTTTTACTCGCACGACTTAAACCTCATGTGAGAGGTTTGCACAACAAAATTGTGAATATTATAGATTTTTCCTTCCTTCAAGAATTTGTTGAATTGTTTGACAAATTCTTTAGAAATTTGTAAATAGATACAAATTTCCTGAGGAAATCACTCATAAATATTAATATTAATATTAATTAATAAATAAATATTATAGGCCATCGAACTTTACCTGAAAAATTAATTAGACTCTCAAAGTTTTTAAAGTTGCAATTAGGTACATAAACAAGTCAATTTAGTTCATCAAGACATAATTAACTGTTAGTGCTCTGTACTACTAGGCAAATGTAAATATGATTTTTTTTTTTTTTTTTGCAAAAAATATGTCAAATAGGCCATCGAACTTTACCTGAAAAATTAACTAGGCCCTCAAACTTTTTAAAGTTGCAATTAGGTAAATAAACATGTCAATTTAGTTCATCAAGGCAGAATTACCTGTTAGTGACCTGTAATAACAGGTAAACGTAAATATAACTGCTTTTGGAAAAAAATATGTCAAATAGGCCATCGAACTTTACCTGAAAAATTAACTAGGCCCTCAAACTTTTTAAATTTGCAATTACGTATATAAACATGTCAATTTAGTTCATCAAAACATAATTACCTGTAAGTGACATGTAATAGCACATAAATGTAAATATGATTTTTTTTTTTGCAAAAAATATGTAAAAAAGACCATCTAACTTTACCTGAAAAATTAATTAGGCTCTCAAAGTTTTTAAAGTTGCAATTAGGTAATTAAACATGTCAATTTAGTTCATCAAGACATAATTACCTGTTAGAGACCTATAAAACCAGGTTATTGTAAATATGACTTTTTTGGCATAAAATATGTCAAATAGGAAATCGAACTTTACCTGAAAAATTAATTAGGCCCTCAAACTTTTTAAAGTTGCAATTAGGTAAATAAACATGTCAATTTAGTTCATCAAGACATAATTGTCTGTTTAGTGACTTGTAATACCAGGTAAATGTAAATATGAATTTTATTTTTTTTTGCAGAAAATATGTCAAATAGGCCAACGATATTTACCTGAAAAATTAATTAGGCTTCAAACTTTTTAAAGTTGTAATTAGGTACATAAACATGTCAATTTAGTTCATCAAGGCATAATTATCTATTAGTGACCTGTAATAAAAGATATATGTAAATATAACTTTTTTTGGCAAAAAATATGTCAAATAGGCCATCGAACCTTACCTGAAAAATTAATTACGCCCTCAAACTTTTTAAAGTTGCAATTAGGTACATAAACATGTCAATTTAGTTCATCAAAGTATAATTACCTATTAGTGACATGTAATACCAGGTAAATGTAAATATGACTTTTTTTTTTGCAAAAATTATGTCAAATAGGCCATTGAACTTTATCTGAAAAATTAATTACGCCCTCAAACTTTTTAAACTTGCAATTAGGTACATACACATGTCAATTTAGTTCATCAATGCATAATTACCTATTAGTGACATGTAATAACAGATAAATGTAAATATGACTCTTTTTTTGCAAAAAATATGTCAAATAAGCTATTGAACTTTACCTGAAAAATTAATTACGCCTTCAAACTTTTTAAAGTTGCAATTAGGTACATAAACATGTTAATTTAGTTCATCAAGACATAATTACTTGTTAGTGACCTGTAATACCAGGTAATTGAATATGTAACTTTTTTGGCACAAAATATGTCAAATAGGAAATCGAACTTTACTTGAAAAATTAATTATGCCCTCAAACTTTTCGAATTTTCAATTAGATTCATAAACATGTCTATTTAATTTATCAAGGCATAATTACCTGTTAGTGACCTGTAATACCAGGTAAACGAATATGTAACTTTTTTGGCACAAAATATGTCAAATAGGCCATCTAACTTTACCTGAAAAATTAATTACGCCCTAAAACATTTTAAAGTAACAATTAGGTACATAAACATGTCAATTTAGTTCATCAAGGCATAATTACCTGTTAGTGACCTGTAATAGCAAGTAAATGTAAATATGACTTTTTTTTTTGTAAAAAATATGTCAAATAGGCCATCGAACTTTACCTAAAGATTAAATAGACCCTCAATGTTTTTAAAGTCGCAATTAGGTACATAAACATGTCAATTTAGTACATTTAGACATAATTACCTGTTAGTGACCTGTAATAGCAGGTAAATGTAAATATGACCTTTTTTTGCAAAGCATATGTCAAATAGGCCATCGAACTTTACCTAAAGATTAAATAGACCCTCAATGTTTTTAAAGTCGCAATTAGGTACATAAACATGTCAATTTAGTACATTTAGACATAATTACCTGTTAGTGACCTGTAATAGCAGGTAAATGTAAATATGACCTTTTTTTGCAAAGCATATGTCAAATAGGCCATCGAACTTTATCTAAAATATTAAATAGACCTTCAAAGTTTTTAGAGTCGCAATTAGATACATAAACATTTCAATTTAGTTCATCAAGACATAATTACTTGTTAGTGACCTGTAATACCAGGTAAACGAATATGTAACTTTTTTGGCACAAAATATGTCAAATAGGAAATCGAACTTTACCTGAAAAATTAATTATGCCCTCAAACTTTTCGAATTTTCAATTAGATTCATAAACATGTCTATTTAATTTATCAAGGCATAATTACCTGTTAGTGACCTGTAATACCAGGTAAATGTAAACATGACTTTTTTGGCATAAAATATTTCAAATATGCAATCAAATTTTACCTGAAAAATTAATTACGCCCTAAAACATTTTAAAGTAACAATTAGGTACATAAACATGTCAATTTAGTTCATTAAGGCATAATTACCTGTTAGTGACCTGTAATAACAGGTAAATGTAAATATAACTTTTTTGGCAAAAAATATGTCAAATAGGCAATTAGGTACATAAACATGTAAATATGACTTTTTTTTTTTTTTGCAAAAAATATGCCAAATAGGCCATCGAACTATATCTAAAAAATTAAAAAGGCCCTCAAGTTTTTAGAGTCTCAATTAGTTACATAAACATGTCAATTTAGTCCATCAAGACATAATTACCTGTTATTGACCTGTAATAGCAGGTAAATGTAAGTATGACTTTTTTTTGCAAAAAATATGTCAAATAAGCCATCGAACTATACCTAAAAAATTAAATATGCCCTCAAAGTTTTTAGAGTCGCAATTAGGTACATAAACATGTCAATTTAGTCCATCAACACATAACTACCTGTTAGTGACCTGTAATAACAGGTAAATGTAAATACAACTTTTTTTTGCAAAAAATATGTCAAATAAGCCATCGAACTATACCTAAAAAATTAAATATGCCCTCAAAGTTTTTAGAGTCGCAATTAGGTACATAAACATGTCAATTTAGTCCATCAACACATAACTACCTGTTAGTGACCTGTAATAGTAGGTAAATGTAAATATGACTTTTCTTTTTTTGCAAAAAATATGTCAAATAGGCCATCGAACTTTACCTAAAAATTAAATAGGCCCTCAATGTTTTTAATTTCGAAATTAGGTACATAAACATGTCAATTTAGTCCATCAAGCAATAATTACCTGTTAGTGACCTGTAATAGCAGGTAAATGTAAATATGACTCTTTTTTTTTTTTTTTTTTNTTTTTTTTTTTTTTTTTTGCAAAAAATGTGTCAAATAGGCCATCGAACTTTACCTAAATATTAAATAGGCCCTCAATGTTTTTAATTTCGCAATTAGGTACATAAACATATCAATTTAGTTCATCAAATCATAATTACCTGTTAGTGACCGGTAATAGCAGGTATATGTAAATCTGACTTTTTTTTTGCAAAAAATATGTCAAATAGGCCATCGAACAATATCTAAAAAATTAAATAGGCCCTCAAAGTTTTTAGAGTCGCAATTAGTTACATAAACATGTCAATTTAGTCCATCAAGGCATAATTACCTGTTAGTGACCTGTAATAAAAGGTTAATGTAAATTTCACTTTTTTTTTGTAAAAAATTTGTCAAATAGGCCATCAAACTTTACCTAAAAAATTAAATAGGCACTCAAAATTTTTAGAGTTGCAATTAGTTACATAAACATGTCAATTTAGTCCATGAAGGCATAATTACCTGTCAGTGACCTGTAATCGCAGGTACATGTAAATATGACTTTTTTTTTTCAAACAATATATCAAATAGGCCATCGAACTGTACCTAAAAAATTAAATAAGCCCTCAAAGTTTTTAGAGTCGCAATTAGTTAAATAAACATGTCATTAGTCCATCAAAGCATAATTACCTGTTAGTGACCTCTAATAGCAGGTAAATGTAAATATGACTTTTTTTTTTGCAAAAAATATGTCAAATAGGCCATCGAACTTTACATAAAAAATTAAATAGGCCCTCAAAGTTTTTAGAGTCGCAATTAGTTACATAAACATGTCATTAGTCCATCAAAACATAATTACCTGTTAGTGACCTCTAATAGCAGGTAATGTAAATATGATTTTTTTTTCAAAAAATATGTCAAATAGACCATCGAACTTTACCAAAAAAATTCATTATGGCCTAAACTTTTTAAAGTTGCAATTAGGTACATAAACATGTCCATTTAGTTAATTTGGATATAATTACTTGTTAGTGACCTGTAATACCAGGTAATGTAAATATGACTTTTTTTTGCAAAAATATGTCAAATAGGCCATCAAACTTATATCTAAAAAATTAAATAGGCCCTCAAAGTTTTTAGAGTCGCAATTAGGTACATAAAGATGTCAATTTAGTCCATCAAGACATAATAACGTGTTACTGACATGTAATAGCAGGTAAATGTAAATATGACTTTTTTTTTTTGCAAATAATATGTCAAATAGGCCATAGAACTTTACCTAAAAATTAAATAGGCCCTTAATGTTTTTAAAGTCGCAATTAGTTACATAAACATGTCAATTTAGTCATCAAGACATAATTACCTGTTAGTGACCTGTAATAGCAGGTAAATGTAAATATGACTTTTTTATAACAAAAATATTTCAAATAGGCCATCGAACTATATCTAAAAAATTAAATAGGCCCTCAAAGTTTTTAGAGTCGCAATTAGTTACATAAACATTTCAATTTAGTTCATCAAGGCATAATTACATGTTAGTGACCTGTAATAGCAGGTAAATGTAAATATGACTTTATTATGCAAAAAGTATGTCAAATAGGCCATCGAACTTTTACCTAAAATATTAAATAGGCCCTCAAAGTTTTTAGAGTCGAAATTAGATGCATAAACATGTCAATTTAGTGTACCAAGGCATAATAACTGTTAGTGACCTGTAATAGCAGGTAAATGTAAATATGATTTTTTTTTTTGCAAAAAATATGTCAAATAGGCCATTGAACTTTACCTAAAAAATTAAATAGGCCCTCAAAGTTTTTAGAGTCGCAATTAGTTACATAAACATGTCATTAGTCCATCAAAGCATAATTACCTGTTAGTGACCTCTAATAGCAGGTAAATGTAAATATGATTTTTTTTGCAAAAAATATGTCAAATAGGCCATTGAACTTTACCTAAAAAATTCATTATGCCCTAAACTTTTTAAAGTTGCAATTAGGTACATAAACATGTGCATTTAGTTCATCTGGACATAATTACCTGTTAGTGACCTGTAATACCAGTCAAATGTAAATATGACTTTTTTTTGCAAAAATATGTCAAATAGGCCATCGAACTTATACCTAAAAAAATTAAATAGGCCCTCAAAGTTTTTAGAGTCGCAATTTGGTACATAAACATGTTAATTTAGTCCATCAAGACATAATTACCTGTTAGTGACCTGTAATAGCAGGTAAATGTAAATATGACTTCTTTATTTTTGCAAAAAATATGTCAAATAGGCTATCGAACTTTACCTAAAAATTAAATAGGCCCTCAATGTTTTTAAAGGCGCAATTAGGTACATAAACATGTCAATTTAGTTAATCAAGGCATAATTACCTGTTAGTGACCTGTAATAGCAGGTAAATGTAAATATGACTTTTTTTTTGCAAAAATATGCCAAATAGAAAATCAAACTTTATCTAAAAAATTAAATAGGCCCTCAATGTTTTTAGAGTCGCAATTAGGTACATAAACATGTAAATTTTGTCCATCAAGACATAATTACCTGTTAGTGACCTGTATTAGAAGAAAAATGTAAATATGACTTTTTTTTTTTTACAAAAAATATGTCAAATAGGAAATCAAACTTTACCTAAAAAATTAAATAGGCTCTCAAAGTTTTTAGAGTCGCAATTAGTTACATAAACATTTCAATTTAGTTTATCAAGCCATAATTATATGTTAGTGACCTGTAATAGCAGGTAAATGTAAATATGACTTTTCTGTAACAAAAATATGTCAAATAGGCCATCGAACTTTATCTAAAAAATTAAATAAGCACTCAAAGTTTTTAGAATCGCAATTAGGTACATAAACATGTCAATTTAGTCCATCAAGGCATAATTACATGTTAGTGACCTGTAATACCAGGTAAATGTAAATATGACTTTTTTATGCAAAAAGTATGTCAAATAGGCCATCGAACTTTTACCTAAAATATTAAATAGGCACTCAAAGTTTTTAGAGTCGCAATTAGATACATAAACATGTCAATTTAGTGTACCAAGGCATAATAACTGTTAGTGACCTGTAACAGCAGGTAAATGTAAATATGACTTTTTTTTTGCAAAAAATATGTCAAGTAGGCCATCGAACTTTACCTAAAAAATTCATTATGCCCTAAACTTTTTTAAGTTGTTATTAGGTACATAAACATGTTCATTTAGTTCATCTAGACATAATTACATGTTAGTGACCTATAATACCAGATAAATGTAAATATGACTTTTTTTTTTGACAAAAATATGTCAAATAGGTCATCGAACTTTATCTAAAAAATTAAATAGGTTCTCAAAGTTTTTAGAGTCACAATTAGGTACATAAACATGTCAATTTAGTCCATCAAGGCATAATTACCTGTTAGTGACCTGTAATAGCAGGTAAATGTATATCTGACTTTTTTTTTTGCAAAAAATATGTCAAATAGGTCATCGAACTTTACCGAAAAAATTCATTAGGCCCTAAACTTTTTAAAGTTGCAATTAGGTAGATAAACATGTCGATTTAGTTCGTCAAGACATAATTATCTTTTAGTGACCTGTAATAGTAGGTAAATGAAAATATGACTTTTTTTTGACAAAAATATGTCAAATAGACCATCAAAGTTTATCTAAAAGATTAGATAGGCCCTCAAAGTGTTTAGAATCGCAATTAGGTACATAAACATGTCAATTTAGTCGATCAAGGCATAATTACCTGTTAGTGTCCTGTAATAGCAGATAAATGTAAATATAACTTCTTTTTTTTCAAAAAATATGTCAAATAGGCCATCGAACTTTACCTAAAAAATTCATTATGCCCTAAACTTTTTAAAGTTGCAATTAGGTACTTAAACATGTCAATTTAGTTCATCAAGGCATAATTACCTGTTAGTGACCTGTAATAGCAGGTAAATGTAAATATGACTTTTTTTTTTTTTGCAAAAAATATGCCAAATAGGCCATCGAACTATATCTAAAAAATTAAAAAGGCCCTCAAGTTTTTAGAGTCTCAATTAGTTACATAAACATGTCAATTTAGTCCATCAAGACATAATTACCTGTTATTGACCTGTAATAGCAGGTAAATGTAAGTATGACTTTTTTTTGCAAAAAATATGTCAAATAAGCCATCGAACTATACCTAAAAAATTAAATATGCCCTCAAAGTTTTTAGAGTCGCAATTAGGTACATAAACATGTCAATTTAGTCCATCAAGGCATAATTACCTGTTAGTGACCTGTAATACAAGGTAAATGAAAATGTCACTTTTTTGGCCTGTAATACCAGGTAACTGTAAATATGACTTGTTTTTTGGAAAAAATATGTCAAATAGGCCATCGAACTTTACCTGAAAAATTAATTTGGCCTTCAAACTTTTTAAAGTTGCAATTGGGTACATAAACATGTCAATTTAGTTCATCAAGGCAGAAATACCTGTTAGTGACCTGTAATACCAGGTAAACAAGGCAGAAATACCTGTTAGTGACCTGTAATACCAGGTAAATGTAAAGGGTCACACTTGTGTGAGACCGTCTCACGGATCCTTATTTGTGAGACGGGTCGGGTCGGGTCAAAGCACCATGCAAATGTCATACTTATATGTGCAAATCTCATACTTATATGTTCAAATATAACACTAATAAAAAATACAATTTTTGTTATTTATAAGAGAAAAAGTAATACATTTTTCATAATAAGTAATGTTGACAAGTGCCTCTCACTTATAAGGGCATATATAATACTTTTGAGGAAAAATGTAATACTTTTAAATCGAANTCAAGGCAGAAATACCTGTTAGTGACCTGTAATACCAGGTAAATGTAAAGGGTCACACTTGTGTGAGACCGTCTCACGGATCCTTATTTGTGAGACGGTCTCACACAAGTTTTTGCCAAATGTAAATATGAATTTTTTTGAAAAAAATATGTCAAATAGGCCATCGCACTTTACCTGAAAAATTAATTAGATCCTCAAACTTTTTAAAGTTGTATAAGGTATATAAACATGTCAATTTAGTCCATCAAGACTGTTAGGAATAAAATGTAACAGTTTTGATGAATCAAATTGTAATTTTTATTCCCTTTATATTTTATAAATATGTAATGGTGTTGAAATAANTTATAAGAGAAAAAGTAATACATTTTTCATAATAAGTAATGTTGACAAGTGCCTCTCACTTATAAGGGCATATATAATACTTTTGAGGAAAAATGTAATACTTTTAAATCGAAATGTAAAAGTATTGTATTTTCACTTAAAAGTATTACATTTACCCTAATAAGTAACAAAAATTTTATTCCTGATTAGTATTACATTTGAGCATATAAGTATGACATTTGTGCATATAAGTGTTACATTTGCATCTCGACTCGACCCGACCCGACCCGACCCGTCTCATGGTGAGACGGTCTCACACAAGTTTTTGCCAAATGTAAATATGAGTGAGACGGTCTCACACAAGTTTTTGCCAAATGTAAATATGAATTTTTTTGAAAAAAATATGTCAAATAGGCCATCGCACTTTACCTGAAAAATTAATTAGATCCTCAAACTTTTTAAAGTTGTATAAGGTATATAAACATGTCAATTTAGTCCATCAAGACTGTTAGGAATAAAATGTAACAGTTTTGATGAATCAAATTGTAATTTTTATTCCCTTTATATTTTATAAATATGTAATGGTGTTGAAATAACGTAATTTTAATTTAAACTTGTTTACATTATCGCTGTGATTGAAAAATATATATATAAAGTACATAAAGCTTTCAGGTCCGTCCCCAGTTACTGATTCTTATGAGTGTTTACATAAGCTTGTAGGTCCAATTATTAATGTGCAATTATTATTATATAATAATAAATTAAACTTATATGACCAAGGAATCTGTTTATTAATTCCATACGCATCACCTACTGAAACATCCACAACAACAACTATCCTATCAATTCGTCTCTTTCCCACTTCACATGACCCTATGACAGTGACACCCAATTCCATTATTTTTTTTTAATAACAATTTTGAAAAATAAAAATAAAAATAAAACCACAATTTATGTACAATATGGTATCATAAATAAAATAAAATAATTTTTTTTTATGATATTGTTAACTTTATTCTTAGCAGTAACAATTGTACAACTTATATTGTTGAATTTCTTATTAGATTTTTAATTTTTCAAAATCTAGCTATATAATTCATAAAGAAGTTAACTTGAACCCATGGGAATGTGGATGACATAGCGGAATTTCTTCTTCTTCTTTTTTAAATTTAGGTGACCCCAACTTTATCCTACTAATCCTAAACTCATAGAATCCCGCTCCTAGAGCTCACAAATCTCTTCTTTCTTAACTAGAAGTTCTGTGTGTAGATTCATTGTCATCGTGTTTGATATGGATAATATTTTTCTTTAAAAGAAATATTTTGTACTAAACGGAGGGGTGGTAGATAAATTGGATGGAAAATTAAAAGTAGAAATACCCCCCCCCCCCCAAAAAAAAAAAAAAAAAAAAAAAAACCTTACTAGTAATGATGAGTAATGCATCATATACCTGTATTGGCCATTTGGCCCATATATCAATTGTATCTTTTTGTTCGAATTAATAGGTTATACATGCATATATACAAGTTGCATGCAATGATGCAAACCTTTCATAGAAGGGATCGGAGACATTATTTGTCAAATGAGACAAAAATATATAAACACATGAAGGGCCAGATTAAAGGGATGGGAAATGGTAAAAGCAAGCGTACCATTGAAGTTACGTTAGGGTATGCACTTTTTTTTTATTATATAGTTTAAATCTCGTTAAATATAAAGACATTTTGGTCTTCAATTATAATTTTTTTTTAAAATAAACATAATAAATGTAGATGGTCAACCTACTTTATATAAAACAATCAAAATGTTCTTATATTTAACGGCATTTCAATGATTTTATTGATGGATGACGAAAATAGTCATGCCACAATAATATTAGGACCAAATGAGAATGTCCTGACTCCTGATAAAAAGGAACTACAAGTAGACGTTCATCTATATAAATTTATGACAAAAAATGAAATTAACACCTTTATTAAATACAAAATATCCCTATTTTCGTTTGTGGTTTTTGTCTCACTTTTTAAGGAAAAATGCTAACTTGAGAGAAAGGCATACGTGAGAGGAGAAAGAGAAACTCCGCCCATATGCTTAATTGCTTACAAGAAAAAACAAAAAATAAAAAATAAAATAAAAGAGTGGCCGTTGAGTGCCACTCGCCCTCCTAGCGTGTTTGGCGCTAACCCATCGTTCTAATTATTGTTTCCACTTGACAAATGGGAAAACCCCATTAGGTGATTTTCCAACGTGATTGGTCTTATAATAAGTAGAGCATCCTTAAATATAGATATTTAGCGGTTTTTTATGAGTTTTTTAAGTGTAATTAGGAAAGAGAAAATAAGGGGGAGATGAAAAAAATAAATATAATTAAAAAAAATAAAAAATAAAAATGAGCTCCTGTTAGGCGCGCCCGAGTGGGCGCTGCGGTGTGCAGCAAAAAATTATAAATGTAATGCTAGAATTTACTGTGCCATTCTCCCCTTTTCTGCAGTTGCTCGCCACCCATTGTCTCTCTCTCTCATGCCATGTAGGCTTCCATATGACAATAACTCCATAAAAAACCATTGGTATGAATGGCCTAAGAATATTGCTAGTGTTACATTCCCGGCCTGTTTTATTTCACTTCATTATAAGGTAATATTTAGCTGGTTCTTTTATATTTAGTTAATAAATAAATTCATTTTGAACATTGTGTAGGTTGATCAATTCATGATAATTAATTAAACATTTGTATTGTCACATCAAGAGGTGAAATTTATGAGATAATATTAAGGAACCAAATATAATGACCTTGACAACATATTTGGTTTATGGAATAAGTTAAGAATGGAATAACATTCCTGATAGTAGACCTATTTTGCTATTTGATAAGTTATTTTATTTTCAAAAATAGTCTTTTCGAGAATAATAATTTATTCTCTTGCAGGAGAAATATTTATTCTGAGGACCGAAATGACCCTGCTATTATTAGACTATTCTTGAGTTCTTACTTCTTAGTAAATAGTAATAGCTTAATTTGGTAGTACCTAGTTTATCCTTATTTAATTTGTTTAATTATTTACTAATATGTATTATATAATTATATAATAATAATAATAATAATAATAATAATAATAATAATAATAATAATACCAACTATTGTAAATGTAATTTTTTGTTTTGAATGTGTTTTTCATTACGCGAACAGACACTGGAATTGAATTTTTATTCTATTCAATATTCATTTTCGATGAAATAGAATCTTCTTTAATTTTTTTTAAAGAATGAATTGTTATTCTATTCAATAATCTATCAAAATTCACTATGTGAACCAAACGTGTTATACAAGTGCGATTTAGGACTAGAGTGAGATAGGTGATTGTCAAGATCTTGCTAGTATGGTTTAATTACATCTCTTATACTCCTTTCATCCCATTTTATGTGTCTGGTTCGATTAACGAGACTTGACTGAAATTATTTTTAATTTAATTTTTTATAATATTAAGTTTAGTATTAATATACAAAATTTATATATTTAGAAACTACTCTAAACGTACTATTAAACACAAAAAATCAAATTTGAAAATGAATAAAAAATAATAATAATAATAATAAAAATAACAAAAGAAGAAAGTGTTAATTTGACCAATGAATGGTAAGTAGGACAGATAAAATGAAACAAAGAGAGTATCATTTTTGAAACATTATACATAAGCATGACTTATTCAATACATGCCATCACATAATAATTGTTCATTCGCCAATATAAATTGAGATTGAAAAATAACATTATATTATTCTTGTGGCAAAAAGGTAGAATCACCCCCTCATCATTTTGAGATGTTGTTCCCACACTATTATTGATGAGTTTGGATCCTTAATTTTTTTGTGATAAATTTCATCGTTATAACCCGTTGAGCGGCAAAATAACGTTATTCTATTCCGATCCATCATTATAACCGGTTGTGATATATTATCATCATTGCGTGACAAGATAATATATACTCTTTTTTTTTTTTTTTAAATCACACATATTTCAAGAAATGTTATGGTCTCGTGGGACCACGCGGCGGAAGTGAAACCCATAAATAAGACCAACCATGAAAACTCATCAGAAAAGTGGGCGCCGGGCAGCATTGTATTGAGTGCACAAAATTATTTGGAAACTACGTCGTACTCGATCTATCACCTTCTTTCTTTCTCCTTAAATTATTGTCCCACAACATATGATGGACAAAAACCAGATAACAAATGGGAGTTTGGTGGCATCAAGGTTTCTAAAGCTATCTCCGGCGCCGGCGGAGCCACCGTGGACGACGAGAAGCAATCCGCCGGAGCAAGAACGGGATCTCCAGTTCCTCAACGACCGTTACTACGGCTTGCACGGGGAGATCATTGCCTTCACAGTCATAGCCATTTTCTTCTTCTTCCTTCTCTTCCTCGTCGTAATTCCCTTTCTTAAGCGGGTGCTCAGCAAGGACGCCGCCGATACGGCGGCGGAGCAGTCGGAAATTCAAGACTCCGCCGCGAAGTGCCGTTGCCCTCCGCTGATCTCCGGCGAGCGAAGGGAGCTATAGTAGGGTAGATGGGTGTTTGGTGTTAATTAATTATTTTAATTATGTTCTAATGTTCATTACCGAGTTTAGCGTAATTCATTTGAATAGAGAGATATTTACACTGGACCGATGATATTATATGTTATATTTTTATGTGATTTTCACCGTGACACGTACGATAATTTTTGGTCTTGTCTTCATGCCTCTTGGAGTCATGTGTCAGTGTAACTAAAGTATTAATTGGAGTCATGTGTCAATAGTCAATACATACAAAGATGTCTACTTTAATTTCATTTTTTTTACCTAACATATGATTTTCATCATCACGTGATCGACCATATTTTCCATGACTAATAAGTAAATAATGATTTTTGTGGTTTGTGAACTTTCACGAACAAAATTTATTCCCCCGAGTAGTAGTTATATATGTGTCCTTCTTGTCATAAAAATAAAATTAAATAATGGTGTCTTGTTTGAATGAACGTGTTTGAGACCTCTTAATCTTAAATCAAGAAGTTGGACTTTTGTCTAGGATGATGTTATGACATATTTTCAAACATATATAACATATTTTTTACAGCTCGTTTGGTTCGCTGGAAAATATTTGAAGGAAATGGAATTCAAATTCCATGGAAAACAAATTACCAGGAAAATAGATTCCATTGTTTGGTTGTTGGAAAATAAATTACTGGGAATATAAATTCCATTGTTTGGTTGGATTTAGAATGGTAAGGAATAATGAGTATAATGATATATATAACCCTACACAATAATAATATTATAATAATAAAAGAGTAATTAATAAAGTAGGGTGAGGGTAGAATTGTGATACTAGTTTCCCATGGAAAAAGTTTTCCATGAAAAACAAAATACCTAAGATTTGCTAGGAAAACATTTTCCTCATTGTTAAGGAAAACTTTTTTCCATGGAATTTGTTTTCCATCCAACCAAACAACATAAAACACCATTTTCCCCCACTTTAAGGAAAACATTTTCCATGGAAAATGTTTTCCATCCAACCAAACACACCCTTAGAAAACTTTCAATTTCTAGCCACGGAAAAAGTTCAGAAATTGAAGAGTTTGGGAATGAAAACAAGGTTTGTGACCGCTTGGAACTAAAAAATAACTCCTCATCCAAAATTTGTGATCGAAACCACATATAAAAGAGATAAGCTGTACTGTGAAGACCCTGTGCGTTGTAAAGATCACCTTATGCAACGGGGTTGGTCGAGAGGGAAGATCCTATATTATGGGCTCAACTGTACGCGTTTACAAGAATTGGACTCATGCTATTTTAGTACAAAAATTATTCTTTACTCATTTGACCAACAGTTAGGACTTTTATTCTGGTACATTTAACTACCCAGGAAAGTTATTATGAGTGCAATGTTTGAGCGAATTGTTTATTAGTGCCCAAACAAAGATAAATTATTGTGTGGATTTAGGTTCAAAATACACAATTTATATACTGAATGTTCACAACCAAATGTTCACAATTTAAAGTGTAAAATTCAGAATGTAAATTGTGACGGTCCATGGTATAATTAAAATAGTCAAATACTAGCTAGCTAGTAGTGATGTCAACGGGCCCAAATAGTGTTGTAATTTCAATCGCCCAAAAGCACCACCTATAAAACCCATTTATGTTGAAGCCGGCCCAATGGTTGCAGATCCAGTTCAAACATCTCATGGTTTGCCTTGCTCAATGGCAAATTATTGCATGGACCATTGTGTGGACCAAAAATAAAAAGTACATTATTTTTGTACTGAACGTACATTATTTTTGTACTGTAGGTACATTATTTGACAGTATATATCAAATAATGTACCTTCAGTACAAAAATAATGTACCCTAAAATAATGTACCTACAGTACAAAATTAATGTACTTTCAATACTAAAATAATGTACTTTTTATTTTTGGTCCACACAGCTGTGTGGACCATGGTCCATGCAATAATGATTGTTTCTCAATTCATCTGGATTCCATCATCGTTTTGACCAGTTTTAACTAAGTTACTAAGGACAATATAACAATGTTCCAAGAAGGAACCAAGTTGAGATTACATCATGTAGTTCAAAATTTGAAACAAATTATATTATTTGAAAGATGTATAGTATTTGGGATATTTCATTTGCTTTCAAGTTTCAAGTGAAGAGTATGTAGTATCTAAAAATAATGATCAAGTATTCTATAAATAGTTTGTTCACTTGTTAGGCGGAGGTTTCGAGAATTGGAGGGGGTCTAACATTTTCATTTTGCTACCAAAACATAACACTAGCTGACAGCTACACAAGTATAAAGAAATACAATTGTATCTTCGCTATTAGTTATAGACTTTGGATGTAATAGTAAGCGTTTAATTCGATCACTTAACCTAACCATTACTATTTCTAACACTCTTGACCTAGAAACTCAACAATTTAATATTTTTTTTTATTGTTGTTATCAAACTTCAATTCTTGATATTCAGATAAAACATTCAATTAATTAAACTTAGAGTTAATATCAGCCGGGGTCGGTCCTTCGAGTATGGCTAACTAAGGCACGGTGTCTCTATACTTGGAGGACCCATAGTTGGTATTAACTCATTAAAGTTAAATCCAAGCTTCAATGATTCAATGATATATTAAAATAACTTAGGATAATTGTTACTTCTGTTTATATTATTTAGGATGCTGTCATTAATTTCAAAGTTTGGGTTTGAAAAACTTGGCTTGCTAGCTAGCTTGCATCCTTATAATTCGCATCCACAAAATCAAGTCCAGATGCATGATGTGATGTTTGTGCATGAAGTGTGAGATTTGTGATACTATGCTGCGCTCATTATTATTTGCAATTCTTATTATTTTAATGGAGTTATTGAGTTTCAGGAAAATTGCAATCACTATTTGAGGGTGTACATGGAGTAAACTCCATTTGTGTATAATAGTTGGCAAATTACATTGGAGAGAGCTGGTTTTTTTATTTGTGTGCCCATGTGCTGGTAAATAAGTGAGGTCCTATCAAAGTATAAATAAACTGCGAATTGAAGAAAAATTGCAAAGAGAAAAATGCAAAAAAAAAAACCTAATTTTGGCCAATATAATCACAAATACATATACTAACTATTAGGTTAGGGTTGTACTAGGGGCCCCCAATCAAAATTTTGGGGCCCTGTGCTGTTGCACGCCCTAAAATTCGGCTTTGGATTTGGAGATAGACGTGAACCGGTTGCATTAGGAATGCTTTGTGCAACGGACTTGACTAAGAAGGTGTTTGAAAATATAAAACCCGTAACATTTAAGTACAAGAATCATGTTATGTCACTTGGCCACCTCATTTTACTAGAGTTACGTTATTATGGATGAAAATAGAAACTCGCAATTACTAAACGAGGATGTGAACAATTTTAATAGAGTTAGCATATAATAATGCTGTCAATATTATTTTCTCGAATCCAACACAACAGTCATAGCCCATAGGTGTTTGCCTTCTTCTAGGTTAAGGTTAGCGAGGGTTAAGTTGTTTATATATATGTACCTAAGAAATAGTATGATTTGTCTGTTTGGTGTTTTGCTAGCAAGCTAGCTAAGGTAAGGTAATCTATATTTAGGTCAAGATTATTAGTATTTGGTTTCAGCTAAGAATTTAAAACAACAATAGGGAAGTGCTCGAGACTATATATTTGCAGAATCAAATGCATATAATATAAGTAGGGGTATGTGGATGTGTGTGTATATATATATTCTCTTTTAAGTTTTTAACCTGACCTTCTTGGTTTAAGTAAGTCAGTTATGAACAAATTTACTTCCTTGTATTCCTTTTCCAATCCTTTTCCAGCTAGGGTTTACTCAGTACATATCTTCGGTTAGTAGTTGAGAGTTAGTTACTAAAAAGAAGATTGAGCTATTTTGATCATATCGAGTGATTGAAAAGAAGAATAATAGAAATATTTCTTTTTTATTTCCTGATCGAAATTGCTCCAGACATATTTTTTTTACAAGACGTACAACATCATAGCGAGTAAAAGGTATCGAAATCAAGCAATGCCTTGAAAATTTTGCTTAAATTCTTGAATGAGGTATAACTAAAACTTAATGGAATTAGTCTCATGTGATATATAAATAGCAATGTAGTATGAAAAAAAAAAAAAAAAAGTATAGAAGTGTTCTTAAAAAATATCGAAATCTTTCCCCATAAAAATGACACAATGAGACACATACATGTACTATGTAATTCCCAAGTATGGTAGCTCAACATCGGAAACACCCACCGGAAATCCGGTGGAAACAAACAAGTACATGCAGAGATGGACAAACTCAATATGACAATCTTTACAGATTATTGTAGCACTGCACTTTCCTAATAAATCAATTTCCCAACTATATAAATATATATAATGTTGAATAAAACTTATCACTTTGATCGGTGATCGATTTATAATACCGAAAAGTAATTTTGCTGATTCCAAAAGTGTTCAGAAACAACATTACCTACCCTTGATTTTCGACTACTTTTAAATGATTAGAAATTTATATATGCCTTCCATCTATGTTAATGAATTATGATTCTACTTCTTTGGATTCCTCTTTTCAAAGAATTTCATTAGGTAAGATTTGACAATATATATAACTTGATTTAAAATTAGTCGGAACTTAATTTAATATTGAATGTTGAAGTGTGTCCCTAAAAGATAAGAGTAGTTAAGTAGCAATCACAAGACGCGCTTCACCCATATATGCATTTTCAGGCAACGGTTATTACGAATTTTTCCATCGAAACTAATTAAGTAGCAAATTAGAATGTAAAATAAGCAAGAAAGTAGAATAAAAGTGGGAAATTAAAGAATTGAGGTTCCATAAGAGATTGATCTGATGAATCACTACAATTAATTAAGCAGAAGCTAAAAGTGAAGAACAACAGTACAGTGCATCATCATATGATATGATCCTTAAACAACATGCAACATATATTTATGTATAAATATAAATACATCCTCATTGCAAGTACCAACAACATCTCATCATCACTACAATTCCTGGTGATGAATTGGTGCTGTGATGAGATCCAGAGTACTTGCAAATCTTGGATTCCTCAAAAACTCTAAAAACCTTACCTTAAAATCCTCAAATCATCATCATACTTACTTAACTTCCTAAAGTTGGATCAATAACATCAATTCAGAAAGCAAATTTAGATCTTGAAGATGACAATGAGAGAGACAATGAACTGTCCACTTCTTCTCCTCCATCCAAACACCTCCTCTTGCAGTGCCTGATGTTGCCCTCATCTTGTTCTCTCTCTCTCTTCAAGTTCATGCTCAACGTGAGGTTCAAATCCACCCCCTTTTCGCCCCCCGCCCCGTTTCTCTTCATTGCATTTGCAGGGCTAAAACTGCTCCATTTTATTATGTCTGGGGAATTAGAAACTCCATTGATGAACTGTGTTGGTTTCCCATTATTATTTGGTTCTCTCAGGGCTTCATGGCCTCTTTTACACTCTGGGCCTGTGAAGATCGTGTTCTTGTTCATCCCAAAACCGCCATTGATGATCGAATTGTTCCTTGCAGACATCCAGTTTGCATTGCTGCAGCTCCAAGAATTGTTCATGTACCTGCTGATGATCAATATTTGTGGGGTTTTAATTTGCTCATGAATCTTGAACAAACAATTAAGTAAAATCATGTTAATTAAACTCCCAAAGGTTAGGATTTCAACCCAACGGGAGTGACTTATTGACCTTCTTGGTCTGAGTCGATCAGTTATGACGATCTAGACTGGTTCACCTTTGAATCAATCAGCTATGTATGCACAACTTAGACTAGTTTAATTTAGCTCTAAACCATCAGTTATTGACAACATAGACTGGTTTACCTCTAAATCAATCAGCAACCTAAACTGGTTTACTAGGTTTCACTAAAAATTAATTAAAGTCCCAAAATTTTGATAC
Organism: Ipomoea triloba; assembly: GCF_003576645.1. NCBI lineage: Eukaryota > Viridiplantae > Streptophyta > Magnoliopsida > Solanales > Convolvulaceae > Ipomoea > Ipomoea triloba. Next base: position 21,032,998 of record NC_044929.1, read on the forward strand.
CTGAAGTTGGATCTAATTCTCCGATCAAACATGGGTAATCGCCAGAGGTTTTGCAGAAGATTGTTTGCGTTCCCCGTATGATATCCAGCTCTCTCATTTATCACTAAAAATTTATTGAAAAACATCATAAATTAGAGAAATTAGACTTGAATTGAACTGGAAACCCTAATCCCCAGAACATGATTATCATTTTGAGGTTTTCTTTTACCTTGGCCATGATCATCAACCTTCTTGCTCCTGTACATCTGTTCCCAATAAATTAATAAAACAAAACATTAATACTTCACAAATTAATCATATAATTCAAGATCTTGTGATTTAGTATCATATATAGTACGTGATAAATAGAAGTTTCTATGTTCAATTCTTAATCGTTTTAAAAGATTAAGCACGAAATCCCCTAATAAATCATCACCTGTAGGTGGCTCTTGACATGGGCAATACTTAGTCCCTTAACATTCATTAGCTGCAAAACGAGCTTGGGCGTCGCTCCTGCACCACCAGATTATGTAAAATGAAATATAAGGACATGTCTGAATCACTAGCTAATTAATAACTATAAACAAAAACCGAAGAATCTGTAAGTATTTCAGTGTTTTTTTATAGTCGCGAATTAGGTGAAAAATGAAGTAATTAAACCTACTCTCTTGACCCCCGAGGCGTTGGACAGCTTGGACAAAGCAAAGGTGGAGATCAGGAGTCCACCTTAACCTCGGAACCTTGGATCTCACGTACTGTCGAACACCGCCGCCGCTACCGGCGGCGGTGTTGCTGCTCCCGTTGCCATCGTTACTCGTGGTGGTGATCTCGTCCTCCTGATCATCCACGCTGTGGTTGTTAGAGCTCGAGCTCGTTTTCGGGTCGATTATAATCCCTTCTTCTTCCCCATCATCCACAGGGATCATGTTCAAGTCAACAACACTCTCCGCCATTTTTGTTTGCCCTAAGTTTCGAGCAGAGAGATCAGACATGAAAGATCTGATCCCCAGCTTAGCAGGAAATTAATTAGGGTGTGAAGAGTGAAAAGTAATGGTCTTAATAACGTAAGACCTTAATTATTGTCTGGTTTGGACATACATAAGGCTGCGGTAGTGCTTCCATCATCATTACATAGTGAGAGAGAGATAGATAGATATATAATGCATAGAGAGAGAGAGAGAGAATGGATCGTTTCAATAAGGGTGGCTTGGGGGTGGAAATAAACAGGAAGATCAGATGAAAAAGCCAAACCTAACCCTTTTTCTAAGTCCAACCTTAGAAATAGACCTGTCTTGGCTGTCTCCACATTTTCCCACTGTGGTTGATGTGTTTGGTTAATTAAACACCCAATCATATGCTCATGCATGCATGCATGTATGCATATGTTAATGTTATCCTTACATGCATGCATATATACACTGCATTTATTTTTGCATGATTGCATCCATGTCATCATAACAAATTTAATTTAATTTCTGTGTACGTAGACTAAATAGCACACCATGACTGTCTTAACATCGGTCTATAAAACAAAATTCTGAGGACCCTCAAGAAGGTTTATGTTCGAGTCTTTTTGTTGGGCATATATATAGTATATAAAATATAAATTTGTAGTTCAATTATTTGTGACTTGTGCAAAAGTCATTGGCATGCATGCATGAGGGGCGTTATGAGGATATAATATATATGCAATATAAATAATTAATGTGGCATCTAACTATTAGCTCATTAAATAGTTTTTTAGTTTAGACAAAACACATCTTTCAATGCATTTTGCTTAGGTAATGGGGGTCTTGCTATGCTAGACTGGTATAACCTGCTTTAATTTCTTGTTTCTCTTTTTCCTCGTATGAAAAAATAATAATTAATTGGGTGTCATTTGTCAAAGAAATCAAAGTAAATTATATATGTGTGTGTTGGTGAAGGCTAGTAAAGGCCAAGTCTAGCACCCGGTGACTGGAGGATTATTGGGCGGAGGCCGGTAAAGGCTTAAAAAGGTCAAGTCCATCACACAACGTCTCAAAAATGTGATGACGGTCTATAAGAAAATAAATTTGCGCCTTCTCTACTAGTTATAACTTTTGGGGTAAGTGGTAAGCGTTTGATCCTAACAAGTGGTATCAAAGCATTAAATTGGCGATTTTTCAACCATTAAAAAAAATTCATTCACTTTAATTGTTAGGGATAAAATTCGTCGATTTTATAAATATGAATATTAAGGGAAAATCTGTAGTCGTTATCAAAAGGTGCACTCTGAATTAAGGAAGTTTACCTTGTAACTCTAGCCAACAATAAATCATAAGAAAGTAATTAAATCAGTCCAAATTATTTATACAACTGATCGAGTCAGATCAAATTGAAAAGTTGATTAGAAACTTTATAAGTATAAATAAAGAGACTTGATGTTATAAGGGTTTGCGTGCATGGGATGGGCCGGTAGATGGACTTACCATAGAAATTTAAAATCATGCATGACATATACATACATGTGCTAAGCTTAATAAATGCATATATGGTGTATGCATATATACATGAAAGTGCAGAGTTTTAATTACGCCGAATTGAAGAAAAAAATGATGGAATTATCGTCAATGATTATGACACCATATATGAATGAATATATCTAGAAAGTTGTTAAAACGTAAATATCTAAAAATTAAATGAAAAGTAGTATTAATTAGGAGCATGCTAGCGAGGTATGTGCTGATTGATGCCTGCTGTCGGTGCTCACGGATTGCATCTTATCTATCGTCTCTGCTCCTTACCACGAGGCCTATACTTCTAATATAATAAAATAAAAATGGTAGCATCTCATAATTTATCACATTGAAGCCTTTACTATTATTTTAAAAATATATATAACTTTATTTTTGAATACTTTATTTAATTATACTTATGTACAAATTAGTAAGTGTTTGTTACTATGTTGTAAGGTCATCCACATTAGTGGATTTTGGACTAAATTTTGAAAAAAATTCGACGAGGTGGAGCAGAGAGGGACGGTAATGGAGAGAGAAATGTAAAATCCTCCTGCAATGCAAGTAGGTGATTTTTGACAGAAATGTGGGACCCATTGCAGAAATGTGCCATCCGTGCCGCCTACGTGTGGTTGTCACAACTGTGCTCATCGAGCGCATGCAACACGTTACTAGCATTTTTTATTTTTTTTTGTTGTTGAAATCAGCTTTTTTTTTTTTAATCTTCCCTCACATCTTCTCTTTCTGAATCACGCAAAAACTTCTCAAAAATCACCAAAAAACTCACTATTGAAGATGCCCTAAACACAACTTTATTTCTTGATACTTATATAGCAGTTAATGTCATGCTTCGATGATAAGATTCTGAATTTGACATTCAAATTTCTGCCCAAAATAGTAACATGGGAAAAATGTTACTTTTAGTACTTTGTAATAGTATTCATTAATTAAGTGCTATATACATTTATACTTTGGTAACAATAATTATATTCTTCAAACAACTAGTTTTAATTTGGTGTATCTTATGGGATAAAAGCTAATGCATGTCTTTCAGATTATCGTTGTCATTAGATCATTAAACCATCATGCATAACCTGTCCAACCAATGGTGTAACATTTGCTAAGATTATTTAAACCAAATTTCCTAATAATTTATTTTTAGATCTACGGACAATTCTAGAGATTCCTCTCTCTTCTATTTTTTCCAAAAATTCTCCAATTCTCGAGATGTATATATGCATATCTCTAGCTCTGCATATATATCGAGTAGATGGCTTCAATATGCATATATAATAATACTTGAAAAAAAAAAAAAAAAAAACTATGCATCGTCAATCATATACAATGCTTCGAAACCCTAACATTATCAGTGATTCATTGTCCATTAATGCATACAAGACTTTAAAGATCCAACGTTATCAGACATGTATTTTGTTGTCTGATAAAAACAGCTCAACTTGATATGTACTACATGTTCTCCGTTCTTGTATAATAATTTGCAAATAACACAAAAGATATAAATTAATTTAAGAAAATCTTGTACTACAAGATAAACTAAGAGGGTACCGATAAGAATTAAGCTTGTAACATTTAAATAAGAAAGTCATGTATGCCGTTCCACTAACTCGATCACCCATTTCAAAGCTATAACAACATTTTTTTGTTTATGTGGTATACTTTAATTATTTGATACAATGGACAAGGAGATCGAATACTAATTACATAAATATAGACCAAACAACTGCCACATGCATTTAATTTATTAGAACGTTAGTAGGGATGACAAGTCCTCCCGGGATCACCGATCCTCGCTCTAACAGGGACAAAAATACCCATTCACGTCTTGTCCCATAAGGCATTACAAGATGCACAATTGGAACTACAAAAGACCAAAAGTAACTACTGAAGTGTGTGTTTTAAGGATCACAATCACCTATCCATGTATGCTCAATCATACAAGTTGCAAAACTGGTAATTCGCATGGAAAATGTGATTATTATTTGATTCTACCAAAAAATTAAACACTTAATATATACTAGACTAATATTTGAATTGAATTATTTGGTAATTTAAATAAAGAATTTAATATTAACAATGCATTAAACTACTAATTTGACTATAGGGTTGACCGGGAAGCAGAGATTTTTCTCGACAATAGGGATGGAGAAAATTTTCTATCCTCGAACGAGAATAGGAAGTATACTCCCCACCTCGTTGCCATCCCTAATTGTCAGCAATAACATAAAAATCCGACTAATTAAAATATAATTCTCGATCCCTTTGCAACAATTAGTCCAACAAGTTTCCAATGTATGGTTTAAGACTTTAAGAAGTAGCTTTCGACTCGGCTAATTAAAAGTCTAATATTCATGACTGTTCAACGTCTACAATACGTCGTAATTATCTGGAATTGTCTAAATAGGGTCTACACGTTATTATTCTACTATATTCATAGGTAGAGAGAGTGCATGCTTATGTTAAAAAGCCTATAATTGTCAAAGTAGTATATATGTACTTCTGCAGACAACCTTGAAAATTCCGAGACTTGATACTAGCTCTTTTGGCCCCTTGTTACACTTTTTTCTTCCTTTCCTATTTTAATACACAATGGAAAATATAATCCAAGTAAAAACTAATTTAATAAAATGTCTATGGAACCTATAACTCTATAAGCATGGCATAAGTAAAGTTGAATTCAATCACCTTTGTTGGACAAACACGTTTAAAAGTTCAAGTCGATCTATCATTTTATTATTGGAACGTGACACTAACTTATGTATTTTTATATTAGTTATAATTTTTGGTGTATTTAGTAGCGTTTAATCCTAATAATATTTGACTTTCGCTCTTTGACCTCTCTCTAAATTTTGTGGCCGGATTGCTATAATAAAGACATTATATTTTGAATTTAAAAAAAAAAAACAATTCAATTATGAGTTGGTCCTTCTAATTTAATTTATAAAAACAATAAGCAAATTTCAAATGAATTTTTACAGCTAAACCTTAATTGACTTTATCTACACATTTTTTCTATAGACTAGCTCTTTTGGCCACTTGTTAGACTTTTTTCTTCTTTTCCTATTTTAATACACCATGGAAAATATAATCCAAGTAAAAATTAAACTAATTTAATAAAATGTATATGGAACCTATAAGCATGGCATAAGTAAAGTTGAATTCAATCACCTTTATAGGACAATTAAACTTTAAAGATACAAGTTAATTATTTTATTATTGAAACATGACACTAACTTATGCATCTAGCTACTAATTATAATTTTTGATATATTTGTATTGTTTAATCTTAATAATCTTTGACTTTTTTAAATATAATAATGTAAAAAAGAAATTACATACAAGACAATTCTTTCGAGTGGGTTATAAAAAAAGTTACAAACTTAGAGTACTTATTTTATGACCTGAAGCTGGACTTATTTGCTTCCCTATAAATGTGTTTTATGAAACACACTCAATTAAGTGTATCACATATCAATGATAGTGATATGATAAATGGTGATCGCTCTTTATTAACGTCTCTCCAAATTTTGTGGATTGCTCTAATAAAGACATTATATATATATATATACAATTTGGTCCTTCTAATTAATTTTTTTTAAAAAAAGAAGCAAATTTCAAATGAATTTTTACAGCTAAGCTAAACCTTAATTGACTTGATCTACCCATTTTCTCTATAGAATCTTCCTAATTGAATAACTTTGTAATAAATCAACCCTAAATTGTTTAATTGCAAAATATTTTCTTCTCGATCTTATTAAAATTACAAATAATTAATGTTGTTTGTTTCATATATATAGTCAAAACACAAAGTGAGAAACTATTTTAGAGCCATTTGCCAGCCAAATTAGAAACTATTTGAAATTAAAACATGATTGAGACCCCAAGAATGGTTAAAGATTTGACCTATTAATAAAAGATTTGACCCGCCTCATCGACGAGACCCGTAAGACGATCTCACACAAGTGTTATCTAAATACAAATTACTTGCCCCAAAAACGTTAGCCTTGTCGTTAAAACATGATTCTCGTACTAGAATATTACGTGTTCGATTATTGTTAACACCTTTTTAGTCGAGCTTGTCGAACATGGTTTTCCTAGTGCATTTTACCCTCTCTTGAGTGATTTACAGACTATTACACAAGAGTTGAATTCACTCAATAATACACACTTTCGAATAATAATGACTACAAATTTCACTCGTAACCCAGCAAAACACAAATTACTTAATTTTCTTAAAGGTTAAAACAAAGTATTGTTATCTAATTACAATCACAGTAAGATAATATGTTATAGCAAACATAATTACTACAAATTAAAGTCAATGTCTTGTAGCTGCATATATGCAAACTCCTATCATGTTTGAATTTTTCTTTGACGGCTCGTAGAAATTTTCCAACACCATAGAGGTTGATAATAGGCACCCTTGACGTTGTCTGAAAATAATTAAAGAATTCTCCCATTCTTCGTTCTAATTAAGTTGTTGCAGTAATTAATTCTTAATTACACCTGTTTAATTACCTAATTAATTAATCTTAATTGTTTTGTAGCATCGCACTAACCGATAATTAATTTGTTTGACCAGACAGAACTCCCAGAATGTCTGTCTCATCTATCTACCTCCTCGTAATCACTGTTGTTTGTATTCCCCCCCCCCCCTACTCTAATTAACTATTTCTTAGCTTCAACCACGGTCCAATGCTGGTTTTTTGGTCTTTTTATTTATTTTAAAAAATTTAATTCATTTACTATTTATAGATTTTGTGGATAAAGAATATTCTTCGACCCAGATTTCTTGTTACTTTTCATGGTTATTATGTGTTATAATTTTTGTAACATCACTAAAAATTATTCATTTGTGCGGGTAGGAAATCATCATGGAATCCAAAGTTGGTAAACGATTTGATTGGGTAACCACAAGATTTTAAATTTAATTCTTGGAAACTGTCGCCTGATGTTTTCGGTTTGAACCGATTAGTTATATGGACAACTTAAGTTAGTTTATTTTAGTGTAGTCATTTGTCAATGGCAACTAGGATTACAATATGGGATTTGCTTAGGTAATGACTACGAGATTTCGTGTAAATCAATGAAATAAAAGCATATAAGTGTGATTAGTTCATAGGCTTGTAATACAGTTCAATATGATGTTGATAAGGATATAGTTGATTGAGGAGAAGAATCTATCTATAAGAAAAAAAAAAGTTATGGGTTAAGCATTTATCCCGTTCAAAAAAATGTTATCAAATATACTAAATTAATTGCATACGACTGAATATATCACATTTTCTTATCACCAAAAAATGATCAAAAGTGATTTTTTTACCAACATACTAACCATTTTGAAAATTCAAAAAATGCTTTGCTATTTCCATTTTCCAACCACATGTCAGAAGTGACCGAAATGTTGAACCATTTTTCATGTGGACATAAATTTGGTTGATTAAATGTCAAGTGTATTCTCTTAATTTTTCACCATATGTGGTTCCCAAAAAAAAAAAAAAAAACCATTGCCATGTGTGTACAGAAAAAGTATAAGGAAAAGACAAGATTTCCAATAGTGATTAGTGAAACAAGCAAACAAAAAATCCATTTAAAAAGACTAAAAAGGAAGTTAATTGGTTTAATACTCTTTTTTTTTTTTTTGTTTCTTTTGGTACATTTGATAGTTAATAAGGTGTTGTGATTCCGAGTTTATATTTAATATTAAAAAATAATTGATCAATTAAAACAAAAAAGGTCATCAAGTATTTTATGCTCAGTTAATTGTTATCTATGTGGCTCTCTCTAAGAAATGTCACATAATTGAACTCAGGTGGTTCAGATACTACCTTGTAATATAGTCGATAGTACTAAAAAAACAAAACAAAACACAAAAGTCAATAAATAATTTTTATATAAAATTAAACTATATTTAAAATCTTATAATTATTAAGTTAGATATCTATCCGACCAACTCAACTGAAATTACACTCTATAATCCAATATAACTTACCATTTACGTACACAATAATTTACTATTTTTTTAAAAAGATAGTAATGAGAACAAGATCTTGAATACAGCAGAAATGGAAATAATAAAGCTGCAATTATGAAACAATAATGATAAAGGAAGGAAAGGTAAAATAGAAGCCTGGAGAGAGTTGAACATATGGGAATACTAAAAGGCAAAGATATTTGTCTGATTAGGGGAGGGGAGGGGGCCCACGGAGACTTGTTAGTGATAGGCGTGAGACAAGGGTAGTGCAAAGGTCAACTCTCAACAATCTCAATACATTTATTATAATCCCAACCAAACAGTCCTTACACATAATTTATTATTGCATGAGAATACGTAGCCTCCCCTGATATTGCGGATCCGACGAATGAGTAGAGCATGTCTGTTTCTTCTTCTTTAAAAATAAATAAATAATTAATTAATTAATTGCTCCTCACCATCTTTCATGCACATGCATGTATGTGTGTATGTATAATGTATGCCGTTCCATGATGTCCTCTTAACTATTGGGCTCAATGTTTCATGCCCAGCCCAAAAGTGGAATATATGGGCTTGGAATAATAAGTTGACAATATGGGCTGACTTAGGTTCAGAGCTTTCTATCGATTGCCATAAGCATGGCCCACGTGGTACAGTCTTACAAGTGGCCTAGCATTTGGGATTGTTATGCAAGGTGGACCTGGGTCTACATTCATATACACTATACTCTACATTCACACTTTGTAAACTCTACATTCACATATTACAGGATTATATGATACTCTACATTCACACTTTGTAAACTCCACATTCACACATTACAGGATTATATCTGTTATGCATTCACACATTCAAAACTCTATATTCACAGGTCTTGTACTCTATATTCACAACGTAAGAACTCCACATTCACACATTACAAGGCTACAAGTTGCTAGAACTTCTTAACTCTATTACATATTCACACATGCATAACTCTACATTCACGATTTCTATACTCTACATTCACACTTTGAAACCTCTACATTCACACATTTCTAGGCAACTCTACATTCACACAATCATAAGTCTACATTCACGATTTCTATACTCTATATTCACACTTTGAAACCTCTATATTCACACATTTTTGGGCAACTCTAATTCAGCAATGTGTTTACTAATTTTTTTTTTTGAAAAAAAAAAAGAAAGAAAAAAGAGACAAAACGACGTAGTTTTGGACCCAAGTCCACCTCCACGGCATAATTTGCCCTAGCAGGGCCTCATATATGGAGTTCTGCCATATCACCTTCAATGTACTCTTTTGATTTATAAGAAAGTATGTTTTGAGTGAATTCTCTTGCTCTTAGCTTATAAAAAATCATAACACTTAGTCATAGCCGACAAAGATAACAAAGAGGCGGCAATTATTGTGTAAATCATAGTCCACATAATTGTGTGAACCATGAATATAATATATATTTTTAATTTTTAATATATTAAAAGCAGGGACGGACCTATGTTGTTAGTTAGGGGGCCTTGGCCCCCCCCAAATTTTTTTTTTTTACTATTATACTGTATATATATATTATATATATTCTTGGCCAGTTGGCCACTTGGCCCCCCCCAACATATTTCCCTGCCCCCCTCCGCCCTTCTTAACTCTTAAGTCCATAAAAAAATTTGTCATTAGTTTAGAAAAAGCCAAAGAGTTGCAGGAAGTATGGAGTACTTTTGTTTTTTTTGAAAGTTGAAACCCACTAGCTTTTGTTTTATTATTATTATTATTTTATTTTATTTGCAAATGTTGAAAGTTGAAATCACTTGTTGTCTACTTTCCTCCACCGGCTCCAGTGCTCCACTCAGAAGAGTAATTGAAGATTTGAACACTAAAGAAATTAAGCAAGCTCACTCCTGGTTTCATTTACAGAGTCACTCTTTTTGGACTCCTGAGTTTCATCATCTTCAAATCATCAATTTTCTGTTCTTCTTCAACAATAAATCTGGTAATTTTTTTTATTTTCTTGTAGCTCTGAATAATTACTTTGTAAATTTGTATTCTTATATATTTTGTAGAATTGTAGAAGAATGAATTTATAAATTTATTAGGGGTAGTATTATAGAATTAGTATTGTAAATAGTTGTTGAATTTTGAGAACACTTGTTTGAATTTTGAAATCGTAATTGCATAATTGCATAAATTAATAAATATGTTGAAAAAAAAAAGAGAGAAGGAACTAAGGAAGTTGAAAGCATATACATAATACATGGAATTGTATTCAGATTTAAGACATATTGAACTTGGTTAGTTTAAAAAGAAAAACACGAAATTGTAAATAGTTTAAAAAATAAAATATTTTTTTGTAATTATAGTAGCATTATATATTTAATTATTTTAATGTTTAATTGACTTGGATAATTTAATTGTTTAATTGACTTACCAAATTATTAATATTGTGATTTGTGAATATTTGTGATTTCTGATTTGTGAACACAGGAAGATTGAACTATAGATCCTATAATGAAAAAGACACAAAGGATAGATAACTTTTTTAAAAGAAAAAATTCTGAAGATTCAACATCTCAAGTAAATTCATCTACAAGTATTGATCAATTGAATTCTGAGAGTCGTCCTGAAAAATCTCAAAGAATTGAAATCAATGAGAACTTTGACATTCAAGCATTAGAACGTGATCCGGGATTGCGACTGCCAATATGGAAGTGTCCTATTGACAAGCGTGATGAAATTAGGAGAGCTTATATTAAGGCTGGCCCATATCAATGTTTGCTTTCAAAGTATCCAAAATCGGGAGAAAAGCATGCTCGTAGTTTTCAAGCATCTTGGTTTAAATTATACCCTTCTTGGCTAGAATATTCTCCTAGTAAAGATGCAGCATTTTGTCTACCATGTTATTTATTTCATACTCAAGAGGGGCCTTCCGGATTGCATGCTTTTACAATCAATGGTTTTCGATCATGGAAGAAAGTTAGAGATGGAAAAAATTGCTCATTTTTAGCACATATTGGGAAAGATCTCACCTCCCCTCATCGAGATGCCGAGAAAGCTTGTGCGGATCTCATGAACCAACAATCACACATTGCACAACATATTGAGAAATTCACATCTCAAGAAGTAGTTGAAAATAGACTTCGATTGAGAACTGTAATTGAGGCAACGAGATGGCTTGCATCTCAAGGATGTTCTTTTAGAGGTGATGATGAGTCAATAACATCAACAAATCGTGGAAACTTTTTAGAGCTATTGGGTATCATTGCCTCTTTTAATGATGAAGTAACAAAAGTTCTTGATAAAGCCCCACGAAATGCAACATACACATCACCAAGAATACAAAAACAAATTTTGCAAGTGTTGGCAACTAAAGTAAAAAGTGCTATCCGAGAAGAAATTGGTGATGCAAAATTTTGTATCATTGTTGATGAAGCTCGAGATGAATCAAAGAAGGAACAAATGTCTATTGTCTTGAGATTTGTTGATAGAGATGGGTTTATACAAGAGCGATTTTTTGGAGTTGTTCATGTTAAGGACACTATTGCATCAACATTGAAAGAATGTATCTTTTCTATCTTATCTCATCATAATCTTGATGTTCAAAATATTCGAGGACAAGGTTATGATGGTGCAAGTAACATGCGTGGAGAATGGAATGGATTGAAAGCTTTAATCTTGGATAAATGCCCTTATGCTTATTATATTCATTGTTTTGCACATCGATTGCAATTGGCATTAGTAGCTTCTTCAAAGGAAGTCATCCCTATTCATCATTTTTTTCACTCATTTGAACTCCATTATTAATGTTGTTGGGGCTTCATGTAAGCGCAACGACCAGTTAAAAGCTGTTCATGCCTCAAATATTGCTCATTTGCTTAGTATTGATGAGCTTGAAAGTGGGAAGGGTCTTAACCAAATTGGTTCTTTACAACGGCCAGGTGATACTCGTTGGAGTTCTCATTTGAAATCCATATCAAGTTTGATGAGAATGTTTAGTGCAACATGTGAAGTTTTACTAAACATTATTGAAGATGGAACTACACCTACTCACCGTGGAGATGCCGATGCAGCTTATGAGGTAATGACTTCTTTTGAATTTGTATTCATTATGCACCTCATGAAAAAAGTTCTAGAGATTTCTAATATGCTCTGCCAAGCTTTGCAACTCCAAACTCAAGATATATTGAATGCAATGCATCTTGTGACATCTACTAAATTGCTTATTCAAAAATTAAGAGATAATGGATGGGATGAACTAGTTTCAAGTGTGAAGTCTTTTTGTGAGAATGTCAATATAACTGTACCAGATTTTGATGCTCAATATATTGCAAGAAGAGGAAGGGCTAGACATCAACAAGATGAATTAACAATTGGACATCATTACAAAGTTGATATTTTTAATGCGGTGATTGATTCTCAATTGCAAGAGTTGAACAATAGGTTTGATGATAAAGCAATGGAATTAATTATTCTTAGTTCATCCCTTGATCCAAAAGAAATGCGTTTAGCATTCAGAATTGATGACATTTGCAAGTTGGTAGAGAAGTTTTACCCACAAGACTTTGCAGATTATGAGATTTTACAATTAAGAATGCAACTTGAACATTTTGAACATGTGAAACAACTTCATGATTTTAAAGCACTAGAAAGCATTTCTGATCTCTGTCAATGGTTGGTGAAAACTAGAAAGTTGGACATCTTTCCTCTTGTCTTCAGAATAGTAACTCTCATCCTCACGCTTCCCGTATCTACAGCTACTACAGAACGATCATTTTCTGCCATGAAAATAGTCAAGACTACACTCCGTAACAAGATGGGTGATCAATTTCTTAATGATTGTTTGTTAGTGTACATTGAAAAACAAATTGCAAAACAATTTAGTATAGATTCAATTATAGATGATTTCCGTGATATGCAAGAGAGACGTTCTAAATTTTAGTAGATTTGTAATGTAATGATTTATTATTTTTTTTAAAGAAAAGAGTAATGATTTATGTTAGTATATATTAAATGAGTATTTTATAGAGCAGTGTATGCCACGACATCAGCTGATCGGCCCCCCCCCATCGTGTAATCCTGGGTCCGTCCCTGATTAAAAGTACAATATTTGTATACTTTCAAATAATATATTTTACATACACAAATAATATATTTCTAGTATATTAAAAATATATCTTTTATTTATGATCCACACAATTATGTAGACTATTGGTCCAAGTAATAATGCTTGCAAAGAGGAAAACCAGGAGCTCAAACAAAGAATTTTAGTACTCTAAGTTACGCATTTAGGATGCAATTTAGTAGTATATAGCTTCAATTCAAGACCAAAATCTTATTATTTACGATGTAATCTTTTAATTGTAAACTTTAGGATGCAAAACTGTAAATTTCATCATCCATAATCTGAATATTTACGCTGCAATTTATTAGTTGTATAAAACTTCAATTCAAATCCCACCATCTTTCTTAACATGGGATAAGTTTAAACTCAAACATCACAATCTTCATCCTCCAACACGAGCTGTTTGTACAAGTAACTACACGGGGACAATATCACCAAGAGACCAACTTAAATGACAGTCATCGCAACTAGAGAAACATGTTAAGCAAATATAGAATCTGATTAAATACTAAAGGAATAGGCTGAATTAATATAAAACAGTACTCTCTACCTTACATCCAACAAAAAGAAATGCAGTAACACAAATTTGTCAAATACAAAAACAACAGCTCACATTGATAAGACTATAAGTGTCACTAAAAGCAAGAAGTAGAAAGAGATTGGTGAAACAAAATCCCGTTTTAAGTGACAAAATACTTCATATTGGATATAAGGCTACGACGTAATGCTGACAGTTGTATTAAGCAGTGGTTGCAGACTGAGCAGCAAGCCTCTTCTTGGCTTCTTCAATGATGGTCAACTTGATACCTTTCCCCTTAGGTAGAGATACCCAAGGCTTGGTACCTTTGCCAATGGTGAACACATTTCCTAAGCGGGTAGCAAACTCGTGTCCAAGGGCATCCTGGATGTGGACTGTCTCAAAGCTACCCTTATGTTTCTCCCTGTTCTTAATCACTCCAACACGCCCCCTGTTTCTTCCACCAGTCACCATAACAACATTTCCAACATCAAACTTGATGAATTCAACAATCTTGTTGCTCTCCAAGTCCAACTTGACAGTGTCGTTGGCCTTGATGAGCGGATCAGGATAACGGATGGTCCTGCCATCATAAGTGTTAATGTATGGAATTCCCTTTTTACCAAATTGCACAGAGCGGACCTTGCAAAGCTTAAACTGCAAAATAGGAATGCACAGGAAGTAAATATTGGGCAAAAGGATTCCCATCATGTCATAAAAGAAAGAGTTAAATCCCAACTGAGAACAAAAATTAACTCCTCAAAACTAATACAGATTCTTTAAAGCAAGTAAAACACTGGTACAGGCCCTAATAGATAGTCACACTGGTAAAAAGCATTTCCCACTGCCATTTAGAAAAAGATAAACTTCCTTTTTTAAAAATGATTTAGGAGTAGATAACAATTCTTCAAAGCAACAGCGCTTGCAATTAATATTCCTATCAGTGAAAATAGAGCTATTCCACATCCTACACTCTGAAAAGATATGTATACCAACCTTTGCCTCTTCATCTCTAATGGAGTGAAGACGGAACCGTCCTTTGGTATCATAAAGTAGTCGGAAATTCTCATTTGTCTTGGGAATTGAAACAACATCTGAAAAGTCAAATGTTTGATGAATTTCTCCACTGCTAAGCCACTTTATAAAGAAAGTAAATTACAAAAAAAAAAAAAAAAAAAAAAAAAAGTAAAACATGCATACACTGAAGTAATTCTCTATCAATACCTGCTCATCAAAATCAGGACCTTGGTGTATTTCAATAAATTTAACAGAAATAACCTAAACCGAGGAAATGCACTCACCCATGAAACCAGCAGGGTAAGTCTTGTCTGTCCTAACCTTGCCATCAACCAGAACATGACGTTGCATCAAAATTGAAATGACCTCACGATAAGTAAGGGCATACTTAAGCCTGTTTCGAATGATGAGGATCAATGGCAAGCACTCCCTTGACTTGTGAGGTCCAGAGGAAGGCTTAGGGGCCTGGAAAAGCAAATTTAGAAAGACCACAGTTAAGGAAACAGTGGCACTAAGCAAGAAAACAATCATTGGATAACAGTTTTTCCAGCTCATCACTTACAAATGCTCCCCCAAGTTTGTCAAGCATCCAATGCTTAGGGGCATTGAGCCTCTTCATGTGCTTCTTCAAGCCTCTCGCCTGCAAACAGAAAGCAATTAGAATACATAAACTCAATATGTTACCGCAAATCATACCAATGAGACCAAAAATATACATAAATCCAAAACTTGAATGATTTCTGGTCAGGAATTCAGGTATGCCGTCATCAATTTGGATTAACTATGCAAAAAGAAGTACAATCAAATGGTTTAAAAAAGGAGCAGATCAAGGTCACATCTAATTGCAAAAGGCCTAAAACCTAACAAGCTTACAAGCCTGAATATTCAGCATGTATACCACTGTGTGAATGTAAATGTAAATTGCAAATAGCACTGTATTGAAAATAAGTTTCTGTTATCATTGAGAAAAGCTCTTGTAATAGAACATGATAATCGATACATACAAAAAGATGAAAAACAGAACATGAAAATGAGAACTGATAATAAGCTTCCAGAAAGTAAAATGCATGCCTGCATAGGTTTAGCTTGAGGCCCTTCCACTTTACCAGAATCTCAATGAATACATTTAATTGCAAAAGGCCTAAAACCTAACAAATATATATATATCCAAACATTTACACAGAGGAAAGCACAGATAAAAGGGAGGTCACTTATTCCAGTAAGCTTCGACAAATTTACAAAATTACTCATCAACGACTGAATATTCAACATGTATACTACAGATCCAAACCGAGGAATCCTTATTTTTAACATGGAAAGAAAAGTGGAACAAAGAAGTGAATAACAATGGCAATATAAACAGTTTATCAACGATTAAGTTAAACGAGAAGAGAGAGTAACCATGTTGGTGGTGGTGAACTGAGAATCGCCGCCGCGTTAAGTCTTCAGCCTCCGTTGGCTGTTCTGTAGGGTTCGGCCGCTTTATGCTGAAACTGCAACCTCAAATGCTTGTTGACGATGAGCGTTTATATTTGGTTTCATATGTGAAGTTTCACTAGTGAGCCTAATTTATTTGGGCCTTTTGTGAGCCCAATCCTAATCCAATCAATCTTTATATATCATGGATCATGGACCTGTTAATGGGCCATGGAGTTGTGGACCAAATATCCTAATTCCTAAATGTCTAACATCAAAGATTCAAAATCCCTTACATCTGCGACTGGCCGACTACAAGGCGAGTCAATCGTTATATTGTGGACCCTGTTCCGAAATGATGTTGTCTCGATTTTAGTGAACGCGGACGCGAATGACTCCAGCGAATTTATTGTCTATAATACACAAAATCCTTGTCTATAATACACAGAACGTTTGCCAAGAATACACATAATATTGATACAAAATACACAGAACTCATCCTCCTAACATTCGAATGCACAAACACATCACAACCTGCGTTAATAACATGAATACAGAATATTGACACAAAATACACAGAACTCATCCTTCTAAACATTCGAATGCACAAACACATCACAACATGTGTTAATAACATGAATACACATAACGGTTGCCTAGAATACACAGAATGATTGCCTATAATACACAAAACGATTACCTAGAATACACAAAACGATTACCTAGAATACACAAAACTATTAAATACAAAAAAAAAATCAAATTTTAAAATTATAAAAATAATGCTAATAGAAAATAGACAAAAAAGAAAAAGTTGATTTGACGAATGAATAATAAATATGACAAATAAAATGGGACAAGGGAGTAATAATTTGCCCGGGTTAATGGGCCTCTAATAGAATAAGGAATAATCTATTTGGGCAAGACGGAGCGTGACGCACAATTGAGGGGCGTCGCGGTTGGGCTAAATGCTTGCTTCTTGACCGCAATTTGCCTTTTTCTAGGTTTTCCTTTTCTTTTTGTATACGAGAACTTCTTACATGATGCAGAACTCTTCAGCATTGGCGGCTAAGTTATCGTCACTTTTACTCCAAAGAATCTCACCTTTGAATAGAAACTGTTTTTGCCACTGGAGTCACCATGAGTTCCGACCCTGCAAATGATCCCCAAAGCGCGTCGTCCTCGAGCTCCCAAGAAGCCGATAAGCCACCGGTTGAACCCATTCGCCTCCTAACAGTCAAGGAAATTCGAGGCCAAGACATTTGGCAAAATAGATGATGAGTAATGAAAAAAAAATTGTTACTTTAAGCTTTAAGGTTTTGTTCATCTGTTTTGTTGTAATTATAGAGATTTGGAAAACAAATGATGAGTAAATGGGATATTGAGTCTTATGAATTGTGTGTTTCATCGGCTAGTAAAATTATGTTATTTGGTGATATGGTGATAACTTTGTAATGAAATTTATGAGAGATTGATTTCGGGTGGTTTCTTTGTAGGCACAGGCGAGCATGATACTACAAACACAGCAGTTGCTGGATGTATAACAGGTGACACATTATCAACCAGAGGTAAATTGTTGCTTTAAATATAACTGAAAATTATATTGTTTTTTGACCAACTTACTAAGTGTTTTGAAAATTTGAAAAATACTTTGCTATTTCCAACCACTAGTTAGAAGTGACCAAAATTTTCAACCATTTTCCATGAGAACATAAATTCGATTGATTAAATACGGAGTATCAATAAACAATAAAATTTTCAGTTATATTTAAAATCTTATAATTATTAAATGAGTTTATTACCGAAATGGTCCCTCGACTATTGCGAAATTACCAATTTGGTCCTCGACAATTTTTCTTGCCCAATTAAGTCCTTGACTTTGAAAATTTTAACCAATTTGGTCCTCCGTTTATTTTGGTGTTAAACAACAGTTAAATCGGGACCAAATTGGTAATTTTGCTTTATTCAATGGACCATTTCGGTAATTAATTTTTGACTGAAATGATCCTTTGACTATAATAAAATTACCAATTTGGTCCCGATTTAACGGATATCAAACTGTAAAATAAACGGAAGACAAAAATGGTTAAATTTTTTAAAGTCGAGAACTTAATTGGGCAAGAAAAATTGTCGAGGACCAAATTGATAATTTTGCTATAGTCGAGGGACCATTTCGGTAATAAACTCTTATTAAATTAAATATTTATCTGGCCAACTCAATCGAAATTACGCTTTATAATCAAATATAAGGGACTCCTTAATAGAGCAACTTTCACAATTTTAATAAAATTTATGCCAACATATAAGGGAGAAAGGTAACATAGATGAAAATTGCTCCTGCAAATATAATATTTTTCGCAAAAAGTAAGGCCAACAACAAATTAATTCCAGCTGCCTGTCTCTTGCATGAGAGTCACATGTGCATTTTTGTAATAAGATTTTTTTTGTTTTAAGATTTTCTTTTCTCTTTTTTCTTCCCTCTCATCTTCTCTTCCCTATCCTTTCCTTATATCCAACAAAAAGAAATGCAGTAACACAAATTTGTCAAATGCAAAAACAGCTCACATCTAAAAGCAAGAAGTTCAATGAGTTTGGTGAAACAAAATCCCGTTCAAGTGATAAAATACTTCAAATTAGATATAAGGCTATGAAGTAATGCTGACAGTTGTATTAAGCAGTGGTTGCAGACTGAGCAGCAAGCCTCTTCTTGGCTTCTTCAATGATGGTCAACTTGATACCTTTCCCCTTGGGTAGAGATACCCAAGGCTTGGTACCTTTGCCAATGGTGAACACATTTCCTAAGCGGGTAGCAAACTCGTGTCCAAGGGCATCCTGGATGTGGACTGTCTCAAAGCTACCCTTATGTTTCTCCCTGTTCTTAATCACTCCAACACGCCCCCTGTTTCTTCCACCAGTCACCATAACAACATTTCCAACATCAAACTTGATGAATTCAACAATCTTGTTGCTCTCCAAGTCCAACTTGACAGTGTCGTTGGCCTTGATGAGCGGATCAGGATAACGGATGGTCCTGCCATCATAAGTGTTAATGTATGGAATTCCCTTTTTACCAAATTGCACAGAGCGGACCTTGCAAAGCTTAAACTGCAAAATAGGAATGCAGCAGGAAGTTAATATTGGACAAAAGGATTCCAACCATGAGATAAAAGCAAGAGTAGATAACAATTCATCAAAGCAACAGTGCTTGCAATTAATATTCCTATCAGTGAAAAATAGAGCTATTCCACATCCTACACTCTGAAAAGAGATGTATACCAACCTTTGCCTCTTCATCTCTAATGGAGTGAAGACGGAACCGTCCTTTAGTATCATAAAGTAGACGGAAGTTCTCATTTGTCTTCGGAATTGAAACAACATCTGAAAAGTCAAATGTTTGATGGATTTCTCCACTGTCAAGCCACTTTAAATAAATTACAACAAGTAAAACATGCATACACTGAAGTACGTAGTAATTCTCTATCAATACTTGCTCATCAAAATCAGGACCTTGGGGTATTTCAACAAATTAACAGAAATAACCTAAAAAGGAAATGTACTCACCCATGAAACCAGCAGGGTATGTCTTGTCTGTCCTAACCTTGCCATCAACCAGAACATGGCGTTGCATCAAAATTGAAATGACCTCATGATAAGTAAGGGCATACTTAAGCCTGTTTCGAATGATGAGGATCAATGGCAAGCACTCCCTTGACTTGTGAGGTCCAGATGAAGGCTTAGGGGCCTGCAAAAGCAATTTAGAAAGACCACAGTTAAGGAAACAGTGGAACTCAGCAAGAAAACAATCATTGGATAACAGTTTTTCCATAGTCCTTCACTTACAAAAGCTCCCCCAAGTTTGTCAAGCATCCAATGCTTAGGGGCATTGAGCCTCTTCATGTGCTTCTTCAACCCTCTCGCCTGCAAACAGAAAGCAATTAGAATACATAAACTCAATATGATAAAGCAAATCATACCAATGAGACAAAAAAAAATACATAAATCCAAAACTTCAAAGATTTCTGATCAGGAATTCAGGTATGCAAAAAGAACTACAATCAAATGGTTCAAAAAAGGAGCAGATCAAGGTCACATCTAATTGCAAAAGGCCTAAAACCTAACAAGCCTGAAGATAAATTCATAAAAACTAAAATCTGTAGACAGAGTTACTTACGGAAGCTTAGCTTGAAATAATGCTCTATATATATATAACAATAAGTGATTTTAAAACAGGGACTTGTTTGGACTTGTTTGTTCATTTTAATTCACTTAAAAGTAAGAAAATGGGATTCAACTTGGCGTTGTTCATTCATAAATAGATATGTTCTCTTCCTTACTCGGAAGAATGTGATAACAGAGCCATAAAGTTGGTGAAACACATACAGGTGAACAGCTTCTTTTTCTCATGGATTAGACATTAGTTAATTACAATTAGTGGATAACGTAGAAGATACGGAGTCTAAGAAGCTTGCTGCATATATGCCCCCAATCCCAAGTCTAACTGCTGCTCCAGTTGAATCTTTGTTGGAGTTGGATTACAGTATTTGGAGAATGAAACTTGAAAAAAGATTTGATCTTGTTGCATGTTTCTGCGTTTCCCTTAAAAAAATGAATGAGCATATACAATAATTCTCATATGAAACAACATGCTTCTAATGTTTCTATTTAACATTCCCCATTGGCCCCTTACTCTTCTTTGATGTCACAAAGTAGAATTATTGTCCAATACTGACGAATTCCTTCTCCATTAGAATGCAGCTGCGAAGACTATTACATTGTAACATTTGAATAAATCTTTCGTACATATATATTTCAGTATATTTCAATATATATATGTATATCCACACATTTACACAGAGGAAAGAACAGATAAAAGGGAGGTCACTAGTTCCAGTGAACATAGACAAATTTACGAAATTACTCATCAATGACTCAATATTCAACATGTAGACTACAGATCCAAACTGAGGAATCCTCATTTTTAACAAAGAATGAAAAGTGGAACAAAGAAGTGAATAACAATGACAAACACAACAATATAAACAGTTTATCAACGATTAACTTAAACGAGAAGAGATAGTAACCATGTTGGTGGTGGTGAACTGAGAATCGCCGCCGCCGCGCTAAATCTTCAGCCTTCGCGGCTGTGTTCTGTAGGATTCGGGCGCTTGATGCTGAAATTGCCACCTCAAATGAATAAACCCTATGTTGAAGATGAGCGTTTATATTAGGTTTGATATGAGGTTTCACCACTCACCAGTGAGCCCAATTTATTTGGGCCATTTCCAGGCCTTTTGTAAGCCCAAGCCCAATTAATAAATCTTTATATCATGGATCATGGACCTGTTAATTGGCCATGGCGTAGTGGACCTAAAATCCGAATTCCTAACATCAAAGATTCAAATCAAAATCCCTAAAATTCGCTAGTCGTGGACAGCGATTACCGCCGGGACCGATCGGCGCCTCTTCTGCTTCTTCTGTGAACGTCTCCGACTCTCCGTGCTCTCCAGTCTCCGGTGGACCAATTCTCCTCTCGCTGTCTGTCTTCGAGTCTCGACGGCGACTAGCCGCTTCAGCGCAGTTGTTCTCGCCAACCGAAGCCGCTCAGTAGCACAGTCTCCGGCTTCCAGTAGAATCTCACCTTTGAACCGAAACTGTTTCTGCCGCCGGAGCCGCCATGAGTAACGATCCTGCAAATGATCCCCAAAATGCGTCGTCCTCGAGCTCCCAAGAAGCCGATAAGCCACCGATCGAACCCATTCGCCTCCCAACAGTCGAGGAAATTCGAGGCCAGGACATTTGGAACAACTGCGCCGTTCGCAGCGTCTCCAGCGGCGTCATGGGTATGTTCTCACGTCTCTAATCTCAGAAAATTTAGCCCTATAAATCATCGTATAGACTATTGAGCAGTTCCGAATGATTCTAGCTTCCCAGTGTCCAGTTTGGTTGGTGATTGTGTGTTTTGAATTCTTAATAATATATGGATTTATAATGATGTTTGCAAAGGAGTAATTCCGGGAGTTGTGTGTTTGTAGGAGGGGGACTAGGATTGTTCATGGGTCTGTTCTTAGGTGCACTGGACAATCCTATAATGCAAGATGAAATGACTGCCAGGCAACAAATTGTGTTCCAAGCAAAGCAGATGGGTAGGAGGAGTTGGAGTTCCTGCAAGACCTTTGCGGTTATGGGTTTCATTTTCTCAGCTGCTGAATGTGTTATTGAGAAGGTGAATGAAGTGTTAATGAAAAACAAAAAATTACTTTAAGGTTCTGTTCACATGTTTTGTTGTAATTATAGGAAACTGGCAAAACAAATGATGAGTAAATGGGATATCGAGTGTTATGAATTGCGTTGTTTCACCAGTTAGTTAAACTCTGTTATTTGTTGTTCCTTATTGCCTTATTGTAATGTTCTTTTGGTGGTATGGTGATAACTTTGGAATGAAATTTATGAGAGATTGATCTTGGGTGGTTTCTTTGTAGGCACGGGCAAAGCATGATACTACAAACACAGCAGTTGCTGGATGTGTAACGGGAGGCACATTATCAGCCAGAGGTAAATTGTTGCTTTGACCACGAGAAGTATAATAGAATAATCCGCATAGCTTTCCAAGTATCCAGTTTTTGAATGTATGTTGTGTTTCTAATGCTCTAAGTTCTCCTAGCACTTGTCATTGCCTTAAATGTTTCATGGATCTGCTATACCATGTTGAGCCTTTCTACACATTGCATAACATTGACAGAACATTTGGTTGAACTAATAGTGAAATTGTACAAAAAGAGCATCGTGTCATTGCTGTTCGCCTGTTCTTGAATATACATGTCGGCTGGGAGAGTAGATGCCTATTGGTCGAAATTAATTGCACTTTTTGAGATCAGCTAGAGTAATTGCACTTTTTTTTTTTTTCCTAATCACGAACTTCAAGTCATTAGGATTGCATCAGTCTATCATATGACAAAATTACTTTCTCATGCCTAATACTACATCTTTGCCTTGAGATGCAATTTGCAAACAACTTTTATTTCTTTTTTCGTTTATTTTGGCTGCCTTAGCTACACTTGGCACTCTCCATTTCTGCTAATTCCCAAAAACGCATTGTTTCAGGAGGTCCAAAGGCCGCGTGTGCTGGTTGTGCTGGCTTTGCTGCATTCTCAGTCGTGATAGAGAAGTTCTTAGAAAGGTACCACTAACAATTTGCAGATTCATACGAGACACAGAGAGTTGTAGCCAAGCGAGATATCGTGACTAGCATCATTCTTTTTTTCCCCCAACATTATCGTTGATTAATTTTTCTCCTTAGAAGAGGGACCTCATTGAAAGTGTTATGTACCTTAAAGATCTACCATTAGCACAACTTCTCCCTGGCCTGGGGAAAGTTGAGGTGATCACATAAAGCTTTGAGATCATTACAGACATTCATTACGTATTACAACAAAGTTGTATTTTTCAGGGTATGGAAGGATTCATGTCCCATTTTGTTGGTGTTGGTACTACGTCTTTATTTTTCTTTTTTCCTCCTCTATTTATTAATAAAATAAATAAAATACTTTTTTTTTAAGTCGTATGCTGAAAACAATTTCAAATCAAAATAGAAATGCCATTTGTATTTGATAGTTTTTTAATCAGGCTCACCACAAAATTGGATAGGATAGAAATAGTTATTGAATACTGTTTTGATCTGTAATGAAAATGTTTTGAAAATTGAATCCAAAATGGTTAATAAGGTTGGAAGAAATCAAGTGGAGTTTGATGTTGTTAAAGAAGATGATAATGCCTATAAATGATTCAGGACCCCCCCCCCCCCCCCCCCCCCCCCCCCC
>NC_044929.1:21057384-21122737 GCF_003576645.1 Ipomoea triloba
CCCCCCCCCCCCAATTATAGACATAAGGATGCCAGAATCCATGGAGAATAAATCTTTTATAATTTATTTCTAATAATATAAAATTTTAAAAGAAAATAATTGACAAAAAGGTTTTTAAAAGTTATGTTATTGAAATAAAATGTTGTTGGCAGACTTGGTCCCATGATATATGATTTTTTTGGGGAGAAATAAGTCATTCTATTAATTCAAGTCCGAAGGGCAACACATTACAAAGATAGGTACCAACTCGAACAACTAGGCCTAAAAATGGACCGCATAGCTATAACATGAGCTGCAATGGAAGGAAGACTCTCCTCTAATATGATTTATACTTTGAACAACCTGAAGCGAGTATGTTCCTAGATGGATATTGTCAAATTCTTTCCTAATGGCTGCTGCTTAAACTTCCCTAAGGCCACCCTCAATAGATAGGTGTTTTGCACAAATATTAAGATTCCAACTAGGAGTGAGGAAGGAAGCAAAAAAGGGGAAAATAAAAACAAAAACAAAAAAAAAACATGAAATGTCAGAAAATCAGAAAAAAAAAATGCAAAGTTGCTTAATGCACTCGACTGGCGCAAAGTGCACTCCACGCGTACCAGTGTTGAGCTTGTCTTTCTTTGGTGGGGCCCACTCAAGGGGACAAAAACCCACTCCTCCTGCAACACTCTCTGCCACTCTCTCTCTCCCCTCTCTTTCATCCACCTCACCTCATTTTGTCTTAAAACTTGTGCAAAACCCACAAATGGGGAAGGCCTACGAGAATATGCTCCACTCCATTAGATGCCTCTTGCTGCAATGAATCTTCCATTCTCATCTCTAATAACACGTTCGAATCCCATTTTTGCATTATCCTTGTTTGAGCACAGCAAAGCAGATCAAACCTATTCCTGCTGGATTGCTTACTAAGCCTCTGTAAATAGGATATGATCCAACCAAAACTGGTGCTTCTCATTATAATTCCAATGCCCTGAGACATTTCCCTTAGTCTTTTTGACTAGAAAGCAAAAATTGCAAGACTTTATTTGATCGATTAAAGAGAACTTACTTTGGCCCCACACAGCCCAAGATCAAGACCAATCCACTACCGAATCCTCGGGTCAATAGGTCTAAGATTCACAAGCACAGACTTGGCTACTCCTAGCTGGGCAGCAGAATTTAGAGCTTTAGCCTTTCCCCGCCCCTCTCCTTTCTCCAGAAAAAGGCCTAATCTCTACTTCAGGCAAGTAGTCTTGGGTTGCCCCGGTCCTAATCATGGTTCGAACTCGGTCGTTCAGTCGATAGGGTAAGCGCTCACTCCTTTTTATAAAAACTTCCCCGGAAATCTCTCGCGGAGTTCTTCACGAAGTTCGAAACAAAGGAATAAAAAAAAGTTTCTCTATGGCCCGCAACAACTTTAAGTTTTAGGAGCCCTTCCCCCGAGGTCTTTTCCACTTGCCACGATTGTCATCCCAACCATATTTGGTATATCACTATTCATTTACACCATTTTGGGCCAATTTAGCTAGCCCTCAAACCTTGACAATTGTATTTATAGGTACAAAATTTCACAATACAACGCAAATGTTAATAACATATATAAACCAGGATCTATAGTGTAGTGTCAAACCTCCGCAATATTATTATTATTATTATTTTGAACACCAAACAACTATTCATATATTAGCATCCAAAGAGATTACTTCAGAAAGAAAAATGGAAGGGTAAGAAAATCCTCCCTACAATTAGTTGAAAACACGACTGTCAATTATTATATTGGCCCCGTTTGGTAAATAATCAGCTTATCAGTCAATTTTGACTTATTTGATCACTATTAGTTATTTGATTAATAAGTTTTCTGTAACTCTAAAATACTAAAATTCAAAATGGAATGGAAATGTGTCAAACTTAACTAAGTTAAAAGATTATATAAAAATCTTTAATTAGACACACCCCGCAAAACTATATCCTGAATGTGCGCCGCGGATGTGACAGGTGAAGAGAGAGTGAGAGTGAGAGTGAGAGGGAATTCAGCTACAACTGACGGAGTTTTGTGGTCTGAAATCTGAAATTCCAAGTCCGAGCAACAGTCTAAAGAAGGAAATGGCGAAGAATGAAGGGGAAGAAGTTGTCTGCGTCACCGGCGGCAGCGGATGTATTGGTTCCTGGCTGGTCCTCCTCCTCCTCCAGCGTGGCTACACCGTCCACGCCACCGTCAAAAATCTCAGTTAATTTCTCTCTCTCTCTCTCTAGTCTTTAATTGTATTTTTTGTCTCTAATTTCTGAATTCTGAATCTACTTTGCGATTTCGGAACACAAAGAGGATGAGAAAGAGACGAAGCATTTAGAAGCAATGGAGGGAGCCGACTCGCGTCTCCGTCTCTTCCAAATCGATCTCCTTGACTACAATTCCATTTTGGCGGCCATTACCGGCGCTACCGGCGTTTTCCACCTTGCTTCCCCCTGCATTGTCGATGACGTTCGCGATCCTGAGGTGGACTCTGCCTTCTTATTTCTAAACGGAGACTACTAGTAATTGCACACTATATAATTGTCTACTCGCCGTTTGATTGACAGAAAGAGTTACTGGACCCGGCCATTAAAGGCACAATCAATGTACTGACTGCGGCGAAGGAGCTCGGAGTTCGGCGAGTGGTGCTGACGTCTTCAATTTCGGCTATTACTCCGAGCCCCAATTGGCCGGCTGATGTTGTGAAGAATGAGGAATGTTGGACGGATATTGAATACTGCAAACAAAATGGGGTAAACTCCTCTACCTTGAGCTGTTCCTTTATAAGCTTTTGAGAAAGCTCTGTTGATAGCAATTTGTTCCTTTTTTTGGTCAAACATTTGGAGCATCTCCAATCCCCTTTAGTTTTTTTTGTTTGAGTGAGGGGAAAACAGCTTAGGTTGTAAGACTGGTTTCAACCTACTCAAACTAAGAAGGTCAATAGACCACTGTTCTTGGGAGTTTAAGGTTACCAAGTAAATAGCCTGACCAACTTGGTTGGGTTGCCCAATACACTTTAGTTAGAAATTATGTCAATTTCACTTTCATAAGAGTTAAGATATCTACCAGACTGCTAATGAAAAAACATTAAAAAAAATTATTAATTCAGTGTTAATGACTTCAACAAGTTTCATGCTAATCTCAATGTTATAATCTTTTTTTTTTCCCCCTACTACAAGAGTGCCCTCTTTTTATCATGGGCATTCATCCACTGCATCAGACTAATTTGAATCTTGCATTGTGCTAGAGATGGTATCCACTTTCAAAAACACTTGCAGAAAAGGCTGCTTGGGAATTTGCCAAGGAAAAGGATTTGGATGTTGTTGTTGTGAATCCTGGAACTGTGATGGGTCCTATTATACCTCCAACTCCTAATGCAAGCATGGTAATGCTTCTTCGTCTGCTTCAAGGTACACATCAGTTGCTGAAAATTCATTGAACTATATATCTCCTTTTACCTGCCATCATTGAAGTCAGTACTAGGTTTATGCCAAATGTACCTGATACCCAAACTAATGGGGTCATCCATGTGGATTGTTCTCTTTATTAAGTGCTGAGGAGCATTAATCACTCTTTCTGACAATTGTGTGTGTGTGAGTGTTCTCTCTCTCTCACTTTGTTCTCATCAGATGTCACTTCTGTCTTGCTTCTAGTGAGGTTATCAGGAAACTACTACTTGAACTCCCAAATTCTACTCCAAACTTTTACTCCCTCACTTAAATTTTTTATGTAAACATTTTTATTGGAACCCACATGATGAAAGTAACTTATCAATGCTTGCCACGTCAGAGATTAAAAGTGAGGGAGTAGAGATTGGTAGTCCATGTAGTAAAACTCATTTCTAATATGATACTTTCTTGTATCCCTGCAAAATTTTGTTTTATCTCATATACAAGTATACAACCATCTTATGGAGGTTTTATTCTTCACCACCCACCACTTGCTACCTTATAAAACACAACAATAGAAATTTGTTCTCCTTCTAACATACTAGATTAATCTCAATAGATTGCAATTCTGCACACACACACACTCTCTCTCTATTCTGAGGCATGGCATAGGATCCATAACTTCACTTAAACCTACAGGTTAAATCATTAAGGCTGAGTTTACTTCAACTCTCCAGTTTTTCATTCTCCATTCTCTGTTTTCTATTTCTCAAATGTATAAGTAAGCATATTCTCTTTTTCCTTTATCCTGAAAAATGAGAATTTCTCCAATTAGTAAATGTACCCTAGACTTTTCATTCTTTTGTAGAAAAGTTGTGATGGTTGTTGGCTTGTTGCCATATCTACAATTTATTTCATATCTAGTCGCAAGCAATCATTTCCTTAAAAATTGCAACTGCCTTTTGGTGCATAAATATGAACCTAGATGAGAGTGATGACTACTTTTCAGGTTGTTCACGGTTATGATAATGGCTTGGATACTTGTTCAATCCGAAGCTTATTTGTTTATTGGATATATTACCAACATGGTCTTTCTGAAGTTGCATTGTCATTTTGTTTGCATTCAGGCTGCACTGAAACGTATGAAGATTTCTTTATGGGATCTGTCCATTTCAAAGATGTGGCCTTAGCACATATACTTGTTTATGAAAACACTTCAGCGAAAGGAAGGCACCTGTGTGTTGAAGCAATATCTCATTATGGTGACTTTGCAGCTAAAGTTGCTGAACTTTACCCTGAATACAATATTCCCAGGTAATATCATCATATATTTCTAAACTGTTACAACTTTTCTTCGAATCTGAAAACCATTCCAAGTCCAGGCCATAAAATAGTGTAACATACAGCTTCATGGGCCAAAATGTCAGCAGGTCCAATACGTTTTAATCTCCTGTGGGTTAAATTTGTTGGTCCTTGGTCATAAATAAAGCTGAAAGCAAAACCCTGCTTATATTCTTTCTGCTTTCTTCTTTTATGAATAAAGTGGGTACTCTCCAGCTTCAAATTTTATAAAGACTTCTTCCTCTGCTAGGTATTTGTCTCCTTGGGAAAATCGTATTGAATATTCAAATGAACTAACAAGGCTTGATAAACATTCCTCATTTGCTTTTAGATGTTCAATGAGTCCCATGAAAATCATGGAAGTTGTCGGTGTTTAACCATATAGTTTGTCTTACTAGTCATAAACTATTATGGGATTTTCATTTGATATGAGATTATGGACAGTATTATTCATGCCGGCTGCATGCTCTTGTAGGATTCCCAAGGATACTCAGCCTGGTCTGTTGAGGGCTAAGGATGGAGGAAAGAAGCTGATGGATTTGGGTCTACAGTTCATCCCCATGGAGCAAATTATCAGGGACTCGGTTGAGAGTTTGAAGAGCAGAGGAGATATATCTTGAATCATACTACCTGTCTGCTGCATCGAAGTTGAATTGACAAACCTCTAGTAAGCGGCGTTGGAATGTTGATTGTGATTCTATAAACAAATGTAATCAGTAATCTGACTTTAACTATGTAATATACTGAATAGAAGCTTTGCTTCACCTTCATGCTTTCTTTTTTAGTAATGTTAAAGATCTGCTCGTTTTATTTGCCTTAGCCTCTTGAGCATATGCAATTTTAAAATGTTGAAGCTTCACAACATTCAGTATTTGTTTGGCCATTAATATCCACTTATAATAGCCTTGCTTTGCTGACAGCTGCCGATGCATGGTTCAATTTCTACCGAGAAAGGTATGAAATTGGCCTTATTGTGAGTAGGTACAAGTATTTTTGGGGACTGCTGCTTGGATTTACCTCCTCTACCTAGACTTCAGGGCATGGGTGGGAGGTGCAGTTTATTTATTTATTTTATTATTATTTTTTATTTTTTATTTTTATTTTTTTATTTTATAAATGTGAAATTAGTCTCCATTGGCCAAATAGAGACACAATTCCATCTATTGGCTGATATCACTTTCATCAGCTCTGAAGGGAAATCATTTGCCTCTTGCAGAAATATCTCATTCTTTTTTTGTCCCTTGTGGAATGGTATTTTGCAGTTTGTGGCTTTCCCCTTACTTTATTGTCCTACAAACTAGACATATTAAGATAAGAAAATACTAAAAATCTGAGTGGTGGACCATATCCTGGAAAACAAAATTGAAGTCTTCTCCAAGATTCTTCATGGCTGCTCATTCAAAAAAATTGCATCTTCAACTAATCCTTCTTCTCAGCATCTGTTCTGTGTTATCTTGGAAGCCATGGCTGAGCTCTGCAAGTTCTGGTACTGTCTCCACTGAAGAAAAGGTCAAGCTAGAGCTCTACTATGAGACCCTGTGCCCATACTGCTCCAGATTCATAGCCAAATATTTGCCACAGCTCTTCGATACTGGACTCATATCCATTACAGACCTCAGCTTCATCCCTTATGGCAACGCCAAACTCGGCCCCAACGCCACCATAACCTGTCAGGTTTCTTAGCTTTTTTCCCTCTCATTTCAATCATTCAATCTCCTCGTTTATCATATTTCTATTCTGCTTTAAGTAGATTAGGAATGCCTAGCAGAGAATGATGGAATCATTTCTTTGATTAGTAGCACTTGGTTAACTTTCTTGTTACAGAACATGATGGAACCATTTCTTTGATCACTGCAGCATGGTGCATATGAATGCCTGTTGAACACTGTTGAGGCTTGTGCAATCGACGCCTGGCCAGACTTGGTAAGGGAATCTTTCCAGACATTTATATTATGTTTGCACTGCTTTGCCTCATTCTTTATAAACTATGCAGAGTGAGCACTTCCCCTTTATATATTGCGTGGAAAGTCTGGTCTACGAGGGGAAGTATACAGCGTGGGAAACATGTTTCGCGAATCTGAGCATGGATCCAAACCCTGTCACTTATTGCTATACCAGTGGGCACGGCAAAGAGGTTAGCTTTCTTGACAGATTGACTGCTCATTCATTCTTATCTGCAGTGTCTGGACCAGCAAAACATCATTTGATATGGACAATAATGTAGTTTTCTGCTACACTCATAGGATTCATTTCTGTAGCATATATAAAGTTTCTGATTAGTATGTTTGCTGTTAATGCCCAGCTTGAGTTGCAGTATGCAGCAGTGACAAATGCCCTTGAACCTCCTCATACATATGTGCCATGGGTAGTCGTTGACGGGCAACCGCTATATGAGGTAAAACACTTATACTCGTTCAATTATGAAAAAAATATCTTAAAAGAAAATTTACTTTAGAACATTCATCTGACTAAGATAGTCCGAAATTTTCATTTCTGTGTTCCATAGCTGATCAAATCAAAACATGTGTAAAGGGGCAATCACAGCCAAGTTGGTCAGGCTG
The DNA here is from genome assembly GCF_003576645.1 of Ipomoea triloba. Taxonomy (NCBI): domain Eukaryota; kingdom Viridiplantae; phylum Streptophyta; class Magnoliopsida; order Solanales; family Convolvulaceae; genus Ipomoea; species Ipomoea triloba. The sequence continues at coordinate 21,064,665 of NC_044929.1, forward strand.
TTGACTTGATAACTGTAAAGTTACAATTGACGTATTGACCTTCTTAGTTTGAGCTGGTTAGCTATGGGCAACCTTGATGGCTGCTTGTTTTCCTCATAACACAAAACATGTATAAAATCTGCAGGACTATATGAACTTCATAAGCTATATCTGTAAAGCATACAAAGGAAGTACCAAAATCCCTGCTTGCAGTGAATTGTCTGCCACTGTCAGCCATTTGGGGATATTAAGGTTGTTGAATCCATTCTGGTAGGTATGCAGAAAAGACAACTGGTTCATGTATGAGCCCAGCTGGATACCAGTCTGCTATGTAAGCATTCACTCTCCTCTTGAAGCTTTACATACTTTCTGTTCCTCAATGTAAAACAACTATATATACATAAGTCAAATAGTGCCATTGAATTACCACACAATGTACAAAACCATATCTTGTACTCTGTAGTGTTGTTTTTCTTTCGAGGCTTATACTCCATTTACAAGGTTTGAACATGAAATCTTGATTTCACATAGACCCGTTGGTAAAAACACAACTTTTTCTATACTTGGGAGAAAACGTTGACAATAAAACTATATAAAACGTGACAATGCCACCTTGATGCAATATTTCGAAGCAACAATATTTCAGGTGGTGAGAGATTTATTTAAAAAAAATGAAGGCGAAGTTTCAAATTTTCAACGTTTATCGTGACATTCCCCTCCCATCTTTAATATTTCACCCTTCTTTACCTTCTCAATTATATCGTAGACCGTGGTCCACATTACAATGTGAACTATTAACATAAAAGTTCATTTTTATTATATTGAAAGTTTGTTTCAAGTATATTCATTTTTCGTGTACTACCTAAACTTGAACCTACAATACATTAAAAATAAATATTTATTTATACTAAAAATGAACATTCATTATATTAAAAATGAACTTTTATTAGTGGTTTATCTTATAATGTAAACCATGATCTATGTCGTCACCAAGTAGGTTATCATCTTCATATTGCGTCTGATTTCATCTACAAGCTCAAAATAATGTACTTTATGTATACAAATAATGTATTTTTATTATATTAAAAATATACTTTTTATTTATGGTTCACACGAATGTGTGGACCATGGTCCATGGAATAATGATGGCACGTCTTTACTCTTTACCAAAATCCTTTGGCATTATTTATCATGACACTTGAGTGGGCCCTAAGGATGGGCTTGAATTTCTTAAGTGGGCCATTCCTTGCCCCCTGTTGAGCCCACCATTTAGATTCTTTATTGACTAAGCACATTCGTGTGGCAAATTATGCTGTGGATCTAGGTCCACCTTGCAAGGTGGACCTGGGTCCAAAACTACGTCGTTTTTGTCTTTTTTTTTTTTTTTTTTTTTTTTAGTAAACATATTGCTGAATATAGAGTTGTCCAAAAATGTGTGAATGTAGATGTTTCAAAGTGTAAATGTGTGAATGTGGAGGTTTCAAATTGTGAATATGGAGTATAGAAATCGTGAATGTAGAGTTATGCATGTGTGAATCTGTAATAGAGTTAAAAAGTTCTAGCAACTTGTAGCCCTGTAATGTGTGAATGTGGAGTTTTCAAGTTATGAATATGGAGTATAGGACCTGTGAATATAGAGTTTTGAATGTGTGAATACATAACAATGGTAATATAGTTACTAAACATATAATCCTGTAATGTGTGAATTTGGAGTTTACAAAGTGTGAATGTAGAGTATAGAGTATGTAAATCTAGAGTATAGTGTATGTGAATGTAGACTCAGGTCCACCTTGCAAGGTGGACCTGGGTCCACGGCATAACAATCCCATTCGTGTTCATTTATTTTTCTTCTCTTTTCATAAAAACCAATTACTCAAGTGAAGAACTTACGCAAGGTTTGGTTCTAAAATAAATTGAAAATGAGAATATTCATTCATAAAATATATTTATTTTATTGTTTAGTTTGATTTTTACAACTAGGAATATAATTTTACAGAATGAGATATTCCCTTTGCAATGAGAATAGTCATTTCCAAGGTTAATGGTATTAACTATTCTGAATCCATTAAGAATAATTATTTTTATTAATATAAAAAAAACTCTTATAAAACCTTCATATAAATACATAAATTTCTTTTATTCTTATTCAGTTATTCTTGAACCAAACACAATGCTAGCATGATAAATAAAATATAAAAGGACCCACAAGGTATGGATGATATACTCTATGTCTTTCTGATTGTGCCTTGTAAATGCAATTACTTAAGTCAACACACTCCTATAACATCAATTACAAGTTAACACATACAACTTTTGTCTAGGTGCCCTGTCATAAAAATAAAATGCTTAGAGAGTGAAAATAACCTCAATTAAGTTAGTCAGAGAGTTAGTTTGGTAACAATAAAGTTTTGAGTTTGACTCCCCAATTAAGTGGGGTTTTTCACATATTCTTATGTGTCATCATACTAAAAAAGGGAATAATTGTAAAAGAAATAAAATCTTTTCATTTTTTTAGAACGAGTTAATATGATCAAATACTACTTATTTTTCTTTTATTTTATTTTAAAAAGACGTGTTAAAATAGAAGACTCGAAGAATTTCGGTCCATGTGCTCACACAACATCAGGCAGGGATGGAGGGTTTGTTGTGATTGATGGGTATAGAATATAGCTTATCCTAACATGATAAATGATAATATAAAGGTACAACCACATCACATTACGAATGCTAAGCTGCCTCCTACATAAAGGTCAATAGATTGGAAGCTAAGGTTGGCCACTGGTCCTTTTCACACGTTGTACTATATATGTATACAATTTTATTTATTTGGCCTTTTTTTCTTTGGCTCTCTCTTATGTTGTTTAGCCTCAACATGATATATACATCATCTTGAACCAGACAGGAAGTAGTATATATGTTGTATGCTTTGGTCTTTTACTCACTTGCTCCTATGGTACAAGGAAAACAATTCTATGTGGTTGTGTGCAATGATAGATGTTGGGATATGTTTTATATTTGATAATAACATTGTATTTTCTCATTTATAAATATATAGTGCAATTTCGTTATAAATAGAGGTGTTTCGTATGTCATTGTAAAATTTATAGAAGGAGAACATTGTTTGTTTGATACTCGATATTTACTTTAGGGTTATTATTGGACAGAGGCCTACTATGTTACCCATGATTCCATCTATGTGCATTCGAGATGGGGTGATGTGTCGGGGCTATAGGGGATNGCCCAAAAATGTGTGAATGTGGAGGTTTCAAATTGTGAATATGGAGTATAGAAATCGTGAATGTAGAGTTATGCATGTGTGAATCTGTAATAGAGTTAAAAAGTTCTAGCAACTTGTAGCCCTGTAATGTGTGAATGTGGAGTTTTCAAGTTATGAATATGGAGTATAGGACCTGTGAATATAGAGTTTTGAATGTGTGAATACATAACAATGGTAATATAGTTACTAAACATATAATCCTGTAATGTGTGAATTTGGAGTTTACAAAGTGTGAATGTAGAGTATAGAGTATGTAAATCTAGAGTATAGTGTATGTGAATGTAGACTCAGGTCCACCTTGCAAGGTGGACCTGGGTCCACGGCATAACAATCCCATTCGTGTTCATTTATTTTTCTTCTCTTTTCATAAAAACCAATTACTCAAGTGAAGAACTTACGCAAGGTTTGGTTCTAAAATAAATTGAAAATGAGAATATTCATTCATAAAATATATTTATTTTATTGTTTAGTTTGATTTTTACAACTAGGAATATAATTTTACAGAATGAGATATTCCCTTTGCAATGAGAATAGTCATTTCCAAGGTTAATGGTATTAACTATTCTGAATCCATTAAGAATAATTATTTTTATTAATATAAAAAAAACTCTTATAAAACCTTCATATAAATACATAAATTTCTTTTATTCTTATTCAGTTATTCTTGAACCAAACACAATGCTAGCATGATAAATAAAATATAAAAGGACCCACAAGGTATGGATGATATACTCTATGTCTTTCTGATTGTGCCTTGTAAATGCAATTACTTAAGTCAACACACTCCTATAACATCAATTACAAGTTAACACATACAACTTTTGTCTAGGTGCCCTGTCATAAAAATAAAATGCTTAGAGAGTGAAAATAACCTCAATTAAGTTAGTCAGAGAGTTAGTTTGGTAACAATAAAGTTTTGAGTTTGACTCCCCAATTAAGTGGGGTTTTTCACATATTCTTATGTGTCATCATACTAAAAAAGGGAATAATTGTAAAAGAAATAAAATCTTTTCATTTTTTTAGAACGAGTTAATATGATCAAATACTACTTATTTTTCTTTTATTTTATTTTAAAAAGACGTGTTAAAATAGAAGACTCGAAGAATTTCGGTCCATGTGCTCACACAACATCAGGCAGGGATGGAGGGTTTGTTGTGATTGATGGGTATAGAATATAGCTTATCCTAACATGATAAATGATAATATAAAGGTACAACCACATCACATTACGAATGCTAAGCTGCCTCCTACATAAAGGTCAATAGATTGGAAGCTAAGGTTGGCCACTGGTCCTTTTCACACGTTGTACTATATATGTATACAATTTTATTTATTTGGCCTTTTTTTCTTTGGCTCTCTCTTATGTTGTTTAGCCTCAACATGATATATACATCATCTTGAACCAGACAGGAAGTAGTATATATGTTGTATGCTTTGGTCTTTTACTCACTTGCTCCTATGGTACAAGGAAAACAATTCTATGTGGTTGTGTGCAATGATAGATGTTGGGATATGTTTTATATTTGATAATAACATTGTATTTTCTCATTTATAAATATATAGTGCAATTTCGTTATAAATAGAGGTGTTTCGTATGTCATTGTAAAATTTATAGAAGGAGAACATTGTTTGTTTGATACTCGATATTTACTTTAGGGTTATTATTGGACAGAGGCCTACTATGTTACCCATGATTCCATCTATGTGCATTCGAGATGGGGTGATGTGTCGGGGCTATAGGGGATCAAGCTAACTAGACAACTTATAAGTATCATGGGTTAGCTCTCGCTTCTTAGTCATGGAGGTTGGAAAACTGTGCAAGCTAAGGAGATCGGACACTAAAAATTAAAGGGGTCACCTATGTAGCCACTCCACCAACCATCATATCAACGACTACCACATAGCATGACTAGAGCATCCAGTCGCGAGGTGCCACGTTAGCGTCAGTGACTCTTCAACGGGTTCAATTCCTATCTCTCTAGTATATATAGGGTGCTTCAGCTACCAACCTATTAGAGTTTCCGTTCTGTTTGACTTTACATGGTACCAACCAGCTAGAGAGCATTATGAACTCCCCCAATCACAACTACAACTATAATTATTATAGCGCAGCATCTTGTACCAAAATTATTGACTGCTTTCCGGTGTGAATAATACATCTCCTACTTCGTTCAACTTGTTTACCCAAGAACTACTATGTAAGATATTTTAACTCATATATCGTACCCACACTATATTACATTATTATGTGACTATAATTTTTAATTTAGAGTAACGATAAACATCTAATCTAACACCTATTTTTTCTTTGGGATCCATCTAGAAGTATGATGAGATGATTGATGATTGGAAAGAGAATAGGGAAATGCACATTGGCTAAACAAAAACAAAAATGTAGACAATGAAAGAGTGTAGGGAGGGAATTGAAGAGAATTGGTGGATTACCATACAAAAAGAAACAAATTGACAATGAAAGCTACATAGGTAGCCCTCAGAATTCCCCCACATCTATATATCCATACAAAATTATTCACGGACCTACACACAATTGTATACCACACACTATATATAAAAAATATTTTTCACTCATTAACTATTAGTAAAATTATTTTATTTGATATAATTAAATTTTATTTCCCAATAACATGAGAAAGACTTTAGTTTGTATTGGAAGAGACATTATAACAAAAATCACAAGACAGAATTTACTTAATACATAATTTTCATAGTAACTGCAGATTTCTCTTAATCATAATTTACAATTTTGGAGAAATAGAATAATTTCGGGAAAAATAAGAATATTTACAAGGCCGTACTATACTGTTGTAGTGGCTGGAGGTGGATGACCGACAGTGGTGGCGCCACCAGTGTCGTCGCCGTCGCCGTCGCCGCCGCCGCTGCCGCCATTACGTCCGTTATTTCCGGTGGCGGTGGCGGTGGCGGGTGTTGACCTTTTCCGTTTCTTCTCGTAAGGGACTCCTCTGGCCTTAGCTTGGGTATCTTTGACCTCTCTTAAATAAATCCTCACGGCTCGGGCGGCGAAGGGGTTGGACTCGGGGCGGCCGCCGTTCTCTTCGTAGGCGGCGCGGAGGCGGCCGATGAGCGCGTCGAGGCTGCCCCAGGCCTGCTTTAAGGGGCACGCGCAGGGCGCGGGCGGGTTCGGGTGGCCGAAGTGCGGGCACCCGGTCACGTGCACCTTAGTTTTCCCGAACTGATCGAGATACTTGAGGAACTCGATCACGTGCGCGCCGCTGCACCGCGGCAGCGTCAACGGCGGCTTGTGGTTCCTTAAGTACTGCAAAAATGTAGTCCAGTCTCGCCGCTTCTGCGACTCGTATCGGCTCGGCGCCGCCGCCGCCGTTGACCCTTCTCCCCCTCCCTCGCCCGTCCCACTCGCCGACGGCTGATCCTCTCCGCCGCCGCCGCCGCCGCCTTCACCGGCTGGCTCCGAAACTACCGGCTCGGATCCAGCCTCCATAGCTTCGATTTCTATAAACGAATCAATAACACAATACAGTTCTATCTATGAATCCTCGCTCGATTATATTACTGAGATTTTGAATGAATGCAATGAATTGAAGGAAAAGGTATAGTGGGCGGAGAGTATAGAGTGGGGTGAATGGGGGTTTAAGCTTTTCTTTTTGAGAGAGAAGGAGAGCGTTTTCGGGGTTGAAAAGACGGGGGATTTGACGTTAAAAAGAACATTTATGTGAGTGAAAAAGCTAAGCTAAGCTAGCGGATGAGAAAACGAGAGTGAGACTGATGAGGGAGGGAGAATCGCAGCTATAGATTTTTCTTGTTGCCACCACCATCACTATTCCCCTCTTTTCCCAACACCCCGTATCTCTATTATTGTGAGACTAAATTAAATTGTCGTTGTATTTAGAACGTTTTAATGTGATGTCCTATAGTGTAAATTGAAGTATAATGAATACCGATTATATGTTTTGTGTCAAATGTAATAGATAGATCGAGTAGAGTAATGGAAATAGATAAAGTTATGTTCCTGGTAGTTCAGGGCTAGCCGTCAAGTCACTCGGGCCATTAGATTGGTCGGATCTTAATGAGTGGAGATAATAATCCTAACAACACAACATAGAAGACTCCATAATGATGGAGTTTATCATTTGACATTAAAGTTGCATTAATGACTTTGTTTTAACCAGTGTCTAAGTTAATTATTAGGTTAATTATAATTTATTATCATCCTTTCTTTCCTAACGCTCGTATCTCTATTATTGAGAAACTAAATCAAATAATTTTTGCTTTCATAACTTTTTAACATGGCGTCAGTTAATGTAAATTGAAGCACGGTAACCCCAATATTGATTGCATGCTTTGTGTCAAATGTAATTGATAATTGATATATTAAGCAAAGTAATGGAACTAGATAAAGTTCTTGGTAGTTCGGGACTAGCTAGCAAATCGCTTGGGTCATTGGATTGATCATGCCTTGATGAGGTGGAGATAATAATTAATCCCAACAATGCCACTTACAAGGTAAGAGTCCATGAGTCCATATTTGATATCGCAGTTGCACTAAAGACCCGTTTACTAGTGTCTAAGATTCAACTCCAAAACATCAACAACGAAATCAGGCGGGCTACTATACAGTGTTATGTTAAACCGCCACTCCACCCATCTAGTCAAATGCTTCCCTAGCTAGCACATGGGAAATCCGATTCCCTAATAACCAACGTTTGACAAACGAGAAGAAAACACGAGAAAAATCCCTCATAGGTACATATATGGTAACGTGAATGGGAAGCACATTATATTGATATCAGCAGGAACAAGTATGATATGGCATGTAGTGCATTCGGTTGCAAATATGTATGTATGAATGATCTCAACATATTCTCATTCTTGCCTTCTTGAATTGGTTTATATATGAACGAAGCAATTGTGCAGTAGTTGGTTAGTTTCAAATTTATCAAAATTCTTTTTTTTTAATCCATTTTAAATGAATGATAGTTAAGTATATATAAAATAACCTATTTATAGATGTGGATTTATATATGTCATTGAATTGTAAAATTTGTAATGCACATAAATAAATTAGCTGTTACTATCACCACCTTAATTACTGCCATCGTAAATCGAGTTGTCAATGCTTAAAAATGAAAAATATTATTTAAATTGGAGGTTATATATATGGGACAAATATAGTAAGAATACTAAAGTTGCACGAAAACTTATAAGATACTCCATTAACCTTGAATTGGCATGGGGGAGGGGTGTATGGGAGTCATCTAGGGATTGCAATGGGTCGTGGTGGGCTACATCCATCACTCGACTCACTTTATATTTTTTCCACCGACCACCACCCCCAACTCGTATCGGGGGAGGAGTGAATGACCAACTCCCCTGACCAGACTGAGAATCAGAGGCTCGAGCTAAAGCATGAGCAAGCAACCCAATTAGTTGATTTTATGTAGCTTTATTTAGTTTAATTATTGTCAAATTAATTAAAAATAATCAATTACATAACACCATATAAAATATTGTGACATATATCATAATTTATGTCAACAAATGTAAATTTTAATAAAGGTAAATTATAAGTGGAAATGATTTTTTTTAGTAATGCTAATTATTTAGGAGTAAAGTGTTTCATAAGTTGCCTTTCAATTTTCAAATGATCAAAGGGACTTAGGGAGTGAGGGGAATAGAAACCCTCATTTTCATATTTGAGAGGTACTCAAAAACTTAAGTGGGGGAGGAATTGGCATTTGATGATTATACTAATTACTAAATTCATATATGTTAATTGGATGACGAATTTTTACAATTATGTTCATCATGAACTTTGAATTTATGAGACTTCTCATAAATCAAAAGAATCAATTGAATTATTGTTGCACGGTTTAGATGTAATATTTTTATGAGTGACGATAAAAATTCGCAGTCGCTATTCAATTTTGTAGACTAAATAAACTATGCTCTTACGTACTAGTCCACAAATCACACATGAAATAATTTTTCTTTCTTCTTCAAACTTCAAACCTAGTGAACATTTTAATAAGTGAATTAATATAATGCATGATAGGGCAAGTGTTATCTAGGAATGATTGCATGGAATTGGTGGACTTGATTAGATTTTGCCTTTAAAAAAAAGCCCTATTGTAATAAAGTGCTTTAATTGCTTTACAAAAGACTCCCAATAAATTAAAGATTCCTAATGATTTGATTAATTAATTTGTTGATTATGTGGAAACCTTATACATACATACACACCATTAACGCAACGTTGACATTAATTTTATGATTTATCCGAGTACACCGAATATGACTCTCATATCTAAAAGTCATGAGTTCGATTATTGTCATCACCTTTACAAAAATAATTGAGATGATCGGATGGGTAATGATTGATGAGTATCTATCACATATACAAATAATTTTTTTTTAAATAACATATTGTTCTATAAGTAGACAATATATAAATTTTACTATATATTTTTTTAGTACTACTCAGCCTCGAACACATGATCTCCCATTTGGGAGAACCATTTCGTGTTACTAGATCGGTCATTGGCATTTTCTTTAAATTGGTAATTTGGTATGATTTTGACTTTATATTGTTGTGTACATCCAAAAAGAAATGAAATATGGAGTTAAAAATATAATTGTTTTTAGATACTAGGAAAAGTAACAACAAAGAAATCACATGTAACCTGCCATAACAGTCCTAATAAATGAGATTTGCTATCTAGAGAGTTCATATAATATCCAGTACGTGATACCAATTAACTTCTCTATAAATATACAGAGTATTTAAGAGTACAACTCTAATCTCTATTTATTAATACAATTCATGTTTAAAAGTTAGAAAATTCATTTTTTTTGTTTGCATATAGCATACACTATTTGCATCATTGTTCATATTTGATACCATAGCCACTTTATTACGGTATGCACACAGTAAAGTTAATTTTCCGACTTTACGGTTGCATTATCAATTTGCTTGTCAATTATTTCAAATTATTGTATTTTTTCATGATATTTTTAATCATTTTAAAAGAATAATTATAATTGGACAATTTTAATACCCCCACCCAAGACTTATATATATATATATATATATATATATATATATATATATATATATATATATACTATATATACTATATATATATATATATATATATATATAGTATATATACTATATATATATATATATATATATATATAGTATATATACTATATATATATATATATATATATATATAGTATATATACTATATATATATATATATATATATATATAGTATATATACTATATATATATATATATATATATATATAGTATATATACTATATATATATATATATATATATATATAGTATATATACTATATATATATATATATATATATATATAGTATATATACTATATATATATATATATATATATATATAGTATATATACTATATATATATATATATATATATATATAGTATATATACTATATATATATATATATATATATATATAGTATATATACTATATATATATATATATATATATATATAGTATATATACTATATATATATATATATATATATATATAGTATATATACTATATATATATATATATATATATATATAGTATATATACTATATATATATATATATATATATATATAGTATATATACTATATATATATATATATATATATATATAGTATATATACTATATATATATATATATATATATATATAGTATATATACTATATATATATATATATATATATATATAGTATATATACTATATATATATATATATATATATATATAGTATATATACTATATATATATATATATATATATATATAGTATATATACTATATATATATATATATATATATATATAGTATATATACTATATATATATATATATATATATATATAGTATATATACTATATATATATATATATATATATATATAGTATATATACTATATATATATATATATATATATATATAGTATATATACTATATATATATATATATATATATATATAGTATATATACTATATATATATATATATATATATATATATATATATATATATATATATACTATATATACTATATATATATATATATATATATACTGGTTCAAATGCGGATAGTGCTTCCCGTGTAGCTGGTGCGGATTCGCCACTAGGCATGCAAAAGTGCACCACACAGTGTTCGAAAATACACCCCACAAAAAAATGCGCCACACCTAATGGTGCATTTATGCATACCTAATGGTGAGTGACCACACGGCTACATGGGAAACACTATCCGCACGGAAACCTGAATATATGTGTATATATATATATATATATATATATATATATATATATATATATATATATATATATATATATATATATATATATATATATATATATATATATATATGAGTGGTTTAATTAAATAAACAATAATAAAGTTTTAATAGAAGAGTTTGGTGTATGTTGTTAAGCAATATAATGGGATGTTGGCTCTATTTCCATCTGATGTTGACCCAAAGCCAGAAGGTATATATGAAAGCTCAAAAAGTAGAGTGAGTTATAATAGAAGAGATGAAGCCCACATCACTATTGGTAACATACAGAAAATCATATACCTTAGCTTGGCTACACTTGTTGGACTTTACTCTGTCACAATTATCACTGTCCTTATCTGCAAAAACAATTTCAACCTAAATTTGCATCAATAATCCCTCTTTCTCCACAATCAATTATAAACTTATATTTTGAGCTGATCAACTATAGATAATAGAACTCACTTTTTAATACAAGAATGAAGCATCAAGCTCCTTCTACTTAGTCACCCATTTCGAGGCATCTAAGTATTTATTATGCAGATATGATTAGGGTCAAAAGGTGAAAGACATTTTCTTCTAAAAGTATCTAATCCAATTTACTAAACAAATTAAATTACTATACAACTTTTTATAGGAATAATATCTTTTTAATATCTTATGAAGCCAACAACGTTCACTAGTTTCGGAATCAACACGAATTTAAGTGGTTTAGGTGGCCATGTTGGAACATGGAAAGTAAAGGGTGTTATTGTCCAGTATTAAAACAATATTTTTGCATATTCAAATTTCCATATTGTCAAAGTTTAGATATTGTAATTTGACCATATGCTTTACTTAAAGATTTTTCTATTTTATTAAATCTACTATTAAAAATACTATTAAAAATACAATATAAAAATCGGAGCAAACTGAGTTAATACCATTTGGAGTCCTCTGAGTATAGTTTTATCACGGATGATTTTGTTATGTTTAGTCCTAAAATTTCAAATTGACCACTTGTGATCCTTCAATTTTAAAATTATTACCATCTGTGGTCCAAGTTAATTAACCACCCATGGTCCTTCAATTATCAAATTTTAACCACTCATGGTCCTTCCAAGAGGACTACAACTGGTTAAATTTTGAAAGTTGAAAGACCATAAGTCGCAAACTTGGACTACAGGTGGTAACAATAATTTGAAAGTCAAAGAACTATATGTGGTCAATTTAAAAATTTAGGACTAGCTAAACGTGGCAAAGCCACTCGGAGGATCTCATATGGCATTAACTCATCATAATTGTGAACATTTGGTGGCAAATGAAAATTAAAAGATGATTCAAATTCGAGATTATTGACCTAAAAGAAAGCTAGTTTACTGACAATTTACACTATAAATTTATTTATTAAAGTGTTATTATATGAATTGATTTATCATTAAATAATTAGAATATCACATAACTAATATGATATCCTAAAAACACAAAACTCATCAATATGATATCCTAAAAACACATAACTCATCAATATGACAGATATATAATTGTCTAAGAATATTGACTTTCATATTAAACCGTTAATGAATTTTACCTTCTAAGAAAACATACGAAAACAATGAAAAAGTAAATGATACTTGCATTCTCTCCTATCATACCACATCAAGGTTAAAAACATACTATTCATTCTTGCCACACCATAATTGAAAAATAGAGAAAATAATACTCCTTAAAGAGTAACGTTACATTCTGATTTTAGCCCATAAATTTCGCCTCCTTACATGGTGATATTTTATAGGTTCTTTTTATATCTACTATACTAATAAGAGCCAAAGAGAGTTAGGCCTAAAATGTGTAGAAAAAATGGCGGTCAAATTATTTAATCAAATGGATGGTTCAGATGAATTATTTAATCAAATAGATGGTTAAGATAATTCAGATTAATATTATTAATAGAGATTACCTAATTTAACCTTACTTTTATGATTATCCGTTAAGTTTTCCGTTAAATATTCTCTTCTCTGTTAATATTCCGTTAACTTTTAACTTACCCATTAATTTCTATAAGAAAGATCTTAGGTTCGAACCTCATCTCAATCAAATTGACATAATTAAGTTCCTCACTCTATTTACTCTTATTAAATTAAATAAATTAGTAGCTACAACAAAAATTGATACATATGTATTTCTTTAATTTATAATTATGTGTCTACAATACCTTTATTTGAAAAAATTATTCATTATCAAAAAGTTAAATTAAATAAGAGAAATAATTTCATTAGTTATATTGTCTTTATTTTCTCTCATGCAAAGATTCTTTACATTCAAATTTATCAATTGATATTCATTGCATCGTCCATTATCTTATTTTTACAATATCTTGTAATTAAATATCAAAGTTATAGTACAAAATAATGTTATATATTTATTTACCAAGTATTTTATTAATACTATGAAAAATTATTTTAAAATAATTTCAAGCTAATTATATTAACTACTTGGGGATTGGTTGACAAACATAGTACTCAAATAACCCAACAAATTGAAGCGGAATCGCTCTATTTTACTCTTATTGAATTAAATAATTAGTAGTTACACCAAAAAATGATACATATGTTTTTCTTTAATACCATGAAAAAAGTAAAAAAGAATAATTTGAAACCAATCATATTAACTACTTGGGGGATTAATTGACAATGAAAGTACTCAAATAACCCATTACCCAGCAAATTGAAGCGATGAACTACCTTTTAATATTTTTGGAATATATAATATTTTAAAATTTCAAATTTTTATTAATTTATTTAATCTCTTTTCTTAAACTAGGGGTTTCTTTATCCACAATAACTCATTCAACAATAATGGTTGAACCAAATAAACCCCAAGCAGAACACCTAAAGGAAAGTCCATAGCTCCTATATCATAATCGCTACCAACAATAACTGAATTGCAAATAACACACTACCAACAAAAAGGAAGAGAACAAATAGTAAAGATGAAGACAATGACAATGTTACTCAAAAGAGAATTAAGAACACTTAGAAAAATTCAAATGAAAAGTAGTATTTATTTAGACTATCATTTTTAGACCAAATATTTAGACTATCAATTTTACAAGGTTAATTTTTAGACCAAATATTTAGACTATCAATTTTACAAGGTTACAAACATTTATTTTAGTAATAATTATAAATTTTACAAGGTTACAAACATTTATTTTAGTAATAATTATAATGAATTTTCTATATTATCTTGGATTCATATACTTTGAGTTAGATATTTAAATAAAGAAATTCGACATTCAATTACCCAGGTATAAACTTCTCCTATATAATCTTGCATGCATTGATATATACTTTCAAATATTTATTTAAATATAAACATTGGGCATTAACCCATTCCCGCAATGCGCGTATAAAACTAATTCAATCAATAAGTAAATTCTTTTATCAATATTGGTGGGATGGATTAATTCACCATAGTTAATGAATAAAAATTTATTGTTACGCTAGGTCAAAGATGAGCGTTAAGAGGGAAAAATAGCATTATTCTACTCGATCTTTAACTATTTACGTGTAATAAGTAGTATTTATTTATTTATTTATTTATTGTTGCTGATCAATTTTATTATATAGGGAGTAAATAAAATGGGGAAGGTAGGAAAAAAAAATACAAATAAAGCATCCAACATAAGATTTGGCTTCTTTTAAGAAGGGGCCCTCAATCTTTAAATCGTGAGATTCTGATCGCTTTTGTCTCCCAATCTTGAAAGCAGATCCTTGCCCACTTCATGCCAAATGCTATTTTTAATTATTACTTAGGGTGCGTTTGGTTCGCACGGAATCGGAATCGGGATGGGTATCAAATACTTGGTAATGGTAATGGATTTTTGTGAAAGTATTTAGCATGTTTGGTAGTTGGGTGGAATGGGAATGACTATTATTAGTTGGGGAAGAAAGGGATAAGGGAGATGAAACCCTTATTTAATAAGGGTATGGGTTTTCTCATCAATGGGGTATTCCAAACCCATAGTAGCATTCACAAAACCTATCAACCAAACACAATCAATCACTTTCATACTCATTCCTTATGCCTAAACTCACCAACCAAACACACCCTTAATTATCTTGCATCATTCATCACAACCCAACACTAATCTCTTATTTTAGTGTCAGGGGTTATGCTGTTTATATCAGCTTTATTTTTTATGTTAATTTTTTCTGCTAAATCATATACTAAAATATTGAAATTGAAAGTGATTTTTGTACTAGAAAATTGCGAGTTCAATTCTTGTCAACACTCTCTTCGTCGAGCTCATTGCACAAGATCTTCTTAGTGTGATTTATCTCCCATGTATAGTTTGAGGACCATTATACAGAAACGATGTTTATTCAGTACACATCTTCGAATAGTAATTACAAATTTCTGGTCATAAAAAATATTGGAATTGAAAGAACTGAATGGACAATTGATGCACATATATACATTAAAAGAACAAATATTTAATTAAATAACACTTTAACTAAGTACTCCGTTCTCGCTTCGTTTGCCTTCAAAAAATACTACGATGCTAAAAGAATTTGATATTATTTTATAATAGAATGTAAACCCTGTTGGTGTTATACAATTGAGCATTATTAGTATTCTCTATTAACTGCCAAGTACCATATAATGTGATGACATCCCGATTACCATTCCAAATGAGTGGTTATAAGTTCGAACCTGATGGTAGGAGCTTAAATTCTTTGGACTGAAAATATTTGAGAAAATATAGAACATTATTTCAAAGTATATATACAAGCACACACGCCCTAATAATATCTAATTATTTGTTAAGAAACCACCCTGGTTGAATTTAAAATTTAAAAAAAAAATGTTAGCAAACAGGTCACCCTGCCATGAAAAATCTCATGGAAATGTTCATTAAATTTGAACTGGAAATCCATTTCCAGTATGTATAGTATACATTGAGTTTATACTAAATACTTGCACAGTTCGTTACAAGAATAGTTAGTCACAAGAGGTAACAGCAAGTGCTATGCTCAGATCGTTGGAGGTTCCACAGATGTACATTCTGTATGTCTCTATATCTTGATCATAGTTCCTGGGAGTATTGGTAGCATAATAACTTCCGCTTATCTGTTCGCTTTTGGAAAATATTATCTCTCTTAAGATTGGTTCGTGCCCGTTGAGGAGATTTCCCATGCTCAACACTTTTCTCCATGACTGGTTGGCAGTGGGTGGAGTGAACATGCTTGCAACGATCTCTCTCTCACGTCGTCTTACCAGTTGTTTCTTGGTGAATTCCTGTCGAGATGATGAAAAGGTATGAGTTGAATTGAGCCCGAGAGATGATTTTTTTCAGTTACAATGTAGTATCTATTCAGCTACTTTCTCAACTTACTGAAGCACAAAGAGTCAACAGTCGCCTCGACTGAGGCTCGAACCCACTCTCTTCCATGTGGGAGTGTAAACCGGGTGCCACTAGACCACATGGTCTTTGGCAGAGCCCGAGAGATGATAGTGAGTAGAAAAACGAGAGAAGTAGATGCCAACCTTGGTGTCACCACCTCCAGCTGAGGCAGTTCCCATTTTTGGAATGTAGAAGTTGATGTAGTCGTTGAAAATGGCTTCAGATAAGCGAGGGGCGTGCATGAACTTACGGTGAAGAGAAACAGCAAGGGTGACTAACTTCTCCACATGTTCGAAGATGGAAGAAAGCCGCTTCAGGTCATCAATAGTTTCAGCATCGACAAAAAGATCATTTTCTGCAATAGGAAAGGGGCAAAACATGTGGAATTAGAACACTGCTAAAGAGCCTAAAATGAACCTGAATGTAGTAGGACAAAGAATACTTTGGAAACATCTCAAGGATGATGCCAGGGTGAGGTAGAGTTGGTCAATTTTGGTTGCCATAGGAGGTTTCAAAGCTCCAAAAGTTGCCTGATTTAGTGTGTCTGCTGCGGCTCTGAAAGAGGTACAAATCATTTGTTCCAATAACTGATGAGGTTGCAAAGTTTCCAAATAATGAAGAGCCTGTGCCAATTAGAATGATGCAAAGATTAGATCTGTGATAGAATAAAGAGACTATTCAGGAAAGCAATGCCTCCAACATACTGCAGATTTTCTAATTGAATAATGAAACCGGCTTCATATTGTTGATCATTGGTAAGAAACAGTTCTTTTATCCCTTAATGTTTGTTTAAGACTGAGCCAACCATACAAGCATGAAAACTGTGATTTTTTATAAACCAATGGATGACAGTATCTTCAGTGAGTCTATTATAAAAAAAGTTATAAATTAACACAGAAAAATTAAAAATAAACGTTTATTGCTGTTGTTTAAAGAACCAGGTTTACAAACCTCTCAATTTTTTGGGGGGAAGCTGGGGCATTATATATTCCCAAGCTAATCATTTCCAATAAACTAATCCTATTTTAAAGAAATGATATTAATTGGCTGTGGAAAGACTCGTGATTTGTGAGCATCTACTTTGTGGAAATTTTCCATAGAGAAGGTAGCGTCAGAATTTGGAAATTAAATTGGGGGCCCACTTGGTGAGGGAAATATAAGTAATTAAAGAAAGGATTATAGCTCCAAACTTGAACGAAAGAAAAGTTTTCAAAATCCTGAAATGTTCTGGGCAAATTATGCTGTGGACCCAGGTCCACCTTGCAAGGTGGACCTGGGTCCAAAACTACGTCGTTTTTCTCTCTTTTTTTTTTTTTAAAATTAGTAAACATATTGCTGAATATAGAGTTGTCCAAAAATGTGTGAATGTAGAGGTTTCAAAGTGTGAATATAGAGTATAGAAATCGTGAATGTAGATTTATGATTGTGTGAATGTAGAGTTGCCCAGAAATGTGTGAATGTGGAGGTTTCAAATTGTGAATATAGAGTATAGAAATCGTGAATGTAGAGTTATGCATGTGTGAATCTCTAGTAGAGTTAAGAAGTTCTAGCAACTTGTAGCCCTGTAATGTGTGAATGTAGAGTTCTCAAGTTGTGAATATGGAGTATAGGACCTGTGAATATAGAGTTTTGAATGTGTGAATGCATAACAGTAGTAATATAGTTACTAAACATATAATCCTGTAATGTTCTGAATGTAGAGTTTACAAATTGTAAATGTAAAGTATAGTGTATGTGAATGTAGAGTATATGATACGTGAATGTAGACCCAGGTCCACCTTGCGCAAGGTGGACCTGGGTCCACGGCATAACAATTGATTTTTCTGTCACTTGGCCAGATACTAGTGGATAGTACTATGATTCTTTTGCAAATGCATTCACTATAGCATCCTATGCCCCACTCTAACACAATTATTCAAGATTAGTGATGTTAACCTAAAATCCCTCAGACACGCTTTTTAGAGTGTCAGTAAGTTCCTGTTTGTCTAACAACAGATCACCCCAAAGATTTACTACTGAGGATCCCCCGTCCCCGTAACAGTTTTTCGTAATATATAATTGCAATAACTTGAGGCGGATGATGGTAATCCTCCACCACTGAACTTTTGCCCAATCAAGAAAAACCAACAAATGACAAGGTTAATATTGAAATATAAATATATAATAATTGTTGTACCTTTTCGCCTTCTCGATTTGGATCCAGAAGAGGTTTCTGCTCAGAAGCTGGCAAAGGAGGGGCCTCATTCCAAATTTTTCTCCATGCATTTCCTTTCTCAGACATTCTTTCTGAAAGCCTTCCTCGAGGAGGCCACTCTTTATTTGACCCTTCCATTGCATCATTATCATCACTCTCCCAGTCTCTAGGTGAATGCCAGCGGATGAAATCTTCAAATACAGCATCTGGATTTGCTGCTTTAAATGCAGACATATCTGGTTTGCATAGTAAAAGAGATAGATCCTTATCAGTATCTATAATGCACACACACACAAGGAAGAAGAAAAAGTTATTGTAATAGATCTATTGTGGACCTCAGCAAAATAAGGATAAGCTAATTCATGCTCTCATGTACCTAGCAAAATGAGAGCAAAAATCTATCCATGCTGAAAAACCTTAAAAACATGCATCAAATGCTTAAAGCCTAAAACCATATTTTACTTCTCAATAAATTCATAATGCTAAATTCTATACAGAAAGAGAAAGGTACAACATTTGTCTCTTATCAAAGGTAAAAGCTGCTCCAAGAAAATAAAAATAGAACTGGTTCTTGTGCAAGAACAAGAACTTGATACCTGATGACAAAATCTCTTTTTCCGGTTGAGCAGAAAAGCTCTGCAAAGTAAAAATATAAAATCCTTCATCATCAGAACCCAAAACTATGACTATAGTAGAAAGATTTTCACCCATGTAACAATAGTGAGATAATTATGGGATTTATAATGAAAAAGAACTATTCTATCCAAGCGACTCCTTTTTTTTTTCTTTTTTCCCAGATAAAGTAAATTAGTACTCTGAATGTGCAGGACACTAATATATATCCACTCTTATGATAAATGAACTTATTTCTTATACAGCTACTTTACATGTATAATTATTTAAAATGATTAAAAGAATATTAGCACTGATACAATAATAATTGATTTTGAAATATTACATCCCTTTCAATTAAATATGCTACTCCTTTTTAGTTACCTACACTACATATAAACATAATATATATTTTATTCAATATAATAGTTGAATTATGTCGCTAGAGTACTCAAATTTTATTTTTCTTTTATAATTAATTTTGAAAAGTTAGGATTTGCATAGTGTTTCATTAATGTTTTAGAGTATTAATTTATTAGTAGAGTTATATCTTATAGAG
Source organism: Ipomoea triloba (assembly GCF_003576645.1). Classification (NCBI taxonomy): domain Eukaryota; kingdom Viridiplantae; phylum Streptophyta; class Magnoliopsida; order Solanales; family Convolvulaceae; genus Ipomoea; species Ipomoea triloba. Next base: position 21,084,998 of record NC_044929.1, read on the forward strand.
TAAAGAGGGATAAAATGGTGAGTATTGCCAAATACGAAATCATGCAGAATGAAAATGTTTCAACATGAGATCTTCATTGCATACATTATCATGGGACACAACAGAATCATGGCCACAGAACTTGATGTCAGGTGATGCAACAACGTTTTGTACACTACTAATCAGAAACTAATTTATAGCTGTTTTTTAAGAAATGTTCAATATGCTTCCTAGATAGCATCAATTTCCTTTCCAATTGAACTGCATAGTTACTAAAGGAATAATAGATGCACTATCTCATGATAATACATTCAGAGAAAATATTTCATATAGAGCATTGGGCTTACAAAAGAATCGCTAAAAGCTTCAACTGCTTGGAGACGTTCTTCATGCATATCTTCAGTCATAAGCGGCAGATCCTGTTAAAGCTTTTCCACATAGTGAGCATGGATTTGATGTAAAAAGCATCCAGAGGGAAGCAAATAACATGAAAACCAAAAAAAAAAAAAAAAAAAAAAAAAAAAAAAAAAAAAAAAAAAAAAAACAAACAAACAAACAAACAAACTGTTGAATTTGGGAGATGGAATGGCCTGGCGGGTGGAGAATAACAACCACCCGCCAGTTAAGCGGAAGCAGAGATAGAATCAAAGAATAGGAAAATGTATATAAGACTGAAAGATTACAATATATTAGTATGATTCTATGTTTCTAATGAAGAAACGTAGTACATATATATACACATAACTGTAAGTACCTATTCATAACTGACACCTATTCATAAATAGACACAACCCTATAGATAAACCTAACTTTTTATTTTTCAACACTCCCCCTCAAGCTGGAACATCTAAAAGTTCCAAGCTTGAATTAAAACATACACTCTACCTTACTTTAAATTACAAATGAATATTAAAAGCAGCTAGAGAATAACAGTGCTGGATGGCTTCAGAGAGACAATGCTATACACAACCCTTGGGAATGAAGGCACCAGGGACAAAAGCTTGTCACAAACAACCTTGGGAATGAAGGCACCAAAGGTGAATAGTAACATGAACACCCTCACAGCAACATAAGCACTCTAGGAATTGCCCATCAACAATCTTCATCAAGAACGGCAGAGCAAACAAAATCATGAGCAGCAAAGGGGATGTAGTAGAGCCCACATTAATCAGAAATACACCCAAAAGAATAATGTATACCGAGAATACCACCAGATTGTTGTTTATACCCCTTATAGGATAAGTGAATAACAAAAGAGGCTTCTGGAAATATAAAAAAAAAAAAAAAAGGAGCCAAACTTGAAAACCCTAGGGACTAAATATGGTATACCGAAAATAAAGAAACAAATACGGTTATACCAAAACACCCCGGAAAGAAGTTTGGCAACAAACCCAAAAAGCCTTCAAACTTCACCAAAAGGTCCTAAGGGCAAAACAACAATCTGAAATTTTCACCGGAAAGGAAAACCCACGCAGATGGAGTCATGGAGGACTGAGAGATTTCTGGAAATTTTGGCCAGAAAATCCCGCCGGAGATGGCCTCACGCGCCGGCGCGTGAGGTCTGAAGTTCAGCATGGTGGTGGCGCGTGGCGGAGGAGACGGCGATGCGGCTTCCTGGGTCAGGCTCGCCGGAGATTGTAGAAGGGATGGGTAACACCAATTTGACAAAAGAACTCACCAAAAGCAAGTAATTTGAAAAATTAGGGTTTCGCGTGAACAGTAACTTATGTGTACTACTGTTCATGCGACTGGAAAAATGCAATTTTGATGTTTGGAGTGTCTTAGGAAAGTAGGCTCTGATACCATATTGAATTTGGGAGATGGAATGGCCTGGCGGGTGGAGAATAACAACCACCCGCCAGTTAAGCGGAAGCAGAGATAGAATCAAAGAATAGGAAAATGTATATAAGACTGAAAGATTACAATATATTAGTATGATTCTATGTTTCTAATGAAGAAACGTAGTACATATATATACACATAACTGTAAGTACCTATTCATAACTGACACCTATTCATAAACAGACACAACCCTATAGATAAACCTAACTTTTTATTTTTGCAACACAAACAAATAAACCAAACAACCCCCCCCCCCAAAAAAAAAAAACACAAACAAACAAACAAAAACAAAAAGAACTTAGCTAGTTAATGAAAGTAGCTCAACCTGGGTGTATGGAGTGTGCATGCTCTGGTGTGATTTCAAAAGCATCGTAGACCCCGCTACACCAGCTGATCCCCTCCTAATATGTTCTGAGGGCTTTTGATTAGAAAGTTTTCCAGTATCAGGAGATTCAGAAGTTAAAGCAGAGGGAGCATCACATGAACCATCTGAAGTTGGCAGTCTGTAAAAAGAGCAGGTATATACAAAAACACTCAAAATGCAAGCACAAAAAGTGCATTGGCAAACTTGCAATTCCAACATGTGAAACAAAAAGTGAAGAACATAGGTGTTTTAGTCTTCTGGAACTTCAATTATCTAAAATGTGTCAGAAATTGCTGTTTTAAGTCCAAAAGACCAGGGGAAATCTTTTCTACAGTCCTGGTGATAAGAAACAAAACTTCTTTTCTACAGTCCAGGTGATAAGAAACAAAACTGAAGAAAGAAGATTTACATAGAACTTTCCCCTTTCACTAAGGATACAGTATATGGCTAGAGCCTAAAACACAGTTACTTCGATAATTTCAAATGACCCATGTGAAATCTTGAACTTCTCCCTTGTGTTTTTGGAATTAGAACCAACTTTTCTCTAGAGTAATTCATCTCTATGCAGTCTATTGAAGCCATGAAATAAATGAGTATATTACCTACATAATAAGCAGCTAAGATTCCATTAGTATATATTATCTCATCTTAAAAGAATGGTCACAATCTTTAGATTAATAGTGTCTTTGCAAGAACAAAATAAGGGGAAAGAAAATATGAAGGATAATCAATTTTGGCGTTTGGATAAAAAGAAAGAAATTAAATTCAAATAATTTTTATGAAGAGAGAGAATGAAAGCAAAGAAATCCTACAAAAAAAATGGTTTCTCCTTTCTTTCCCTCATTTTTCTTCTTATTTTCTTCCACTTTTTGGAAGGAAATATTTGATAGAATAGAGGATTATTTCCTAAAATATTTACCACTTCAATTTATCCTCCCCCACCCCATCCCATCACACCACAAATTTTCTATGCATCCATTTAAGGTGTTCCAATTCCTGCACTCATGGGAAGAAAAGAAAAAATGCAAAAGCATAGTAATGGAAAATCATGAAAAAAAATGTTGATAACTTCTTAATAGTGGAAATTTAACTTTAGTGCTTACAGTTGAAGATTTATTAGAAAAAGGAAGAAATTTTTCAAAAGGAATAAAAAAAAAAAGAAAAATGCCATATTTAAGAATGCTATGCCCTATCTAGAATAGTTAGCATTCAACAACAATTATAAAAGGTTCTCACTTGCATTTCACCTGTCTTGTTCCTCACAAGAACCCTGCATGATTCCATCAGGATATATCTCACTCTGAACCAGATTACCTTCCTGTGTTACACTTTGGCAATTACTTTCTTGTTAGGGCATCAGGCATAAAAATCTTTCCATAGATTTCTATGGAAAAAAGTTGATATTGATAAGAATAACAAAAGAAACAATTAAGTATATACTACCTTGACATGAGCATAAAGAATATCTTTGTTTTGACTGTCTTTCTGATGCCTTTGGTTATGTTGTTGTATCTTATTTATGCAAATTGAAAGCTGAAAAATCAATATATGGAAGATGTGACATTAATATACTTTTCTAGGAACTTAGATAATCTCAAAATTTACACTTGTAAGATGCAATGATGGTTTCACTGCATAAAGGTTAAACATTCAAAGGGACTTGCAAAATGTTGGGCAGCATGATATCCAAGACTAAGGAACGCTGAACATTTCATAGCAAACAGCTTATAGCAACTTTCTGTTTCCCAATTTTTCATAGGACATTCAGAAGAACATAGCTTAAAGAAAGTCAGATCATGCTCTTTACAATCTTGGTTCAATAACCCTACTAGGTTAATGCCAGGCAAAAAGGCTAGTTTTGAAATTTTTATTTCCTGGTCAAATGAGTGAAAATTGGCCCAAGAATTGCTCTTTGAGACATGTTAAGAAAAAAGGGCATTTGTGTCTCTCTAATTGATTATCCAATTATCTCTACTCAAATCAACTCAACTAAGCTTAACGGAGATCTGGTTGTGTTTGCAGCAAGAACTCAGTTTAATGTTATAATGTTAGCATATCTTTTTTAAACAGTTAGAATCTAAGTATCCTTAGCTTTTCCTTTATCATCTCCTCTTGCAGCCATATTATCATATTTTCTAACATGTTCAAATCATCTTTAATACAAGTTTCTATTCATACTTGTCTGAAATAAGCACTGCCCATGTACCTAGCTTCATAAAAGGACATTTTAATATGGTCCTTTGGTGTTCCATTCTCTTCTCAATTACAGCTACCTTGCTTCATCACCACCTAAAAATCATCATTGGTTGAATTTTCCTTTAGCCTTTATGCTTATTTTACCCTAGGTATCTCTAATCACTGTAAATAAGAGAAGTTCAAAATGTAAAGAAAAATATTCTCTATTATATATTCTTGGTTCTCTATCAGCAAAAGGATATGAATGATGGAGTTACCATGTGCAATTTCTGATTAACCAAAGAAGTTGATAAGTCAATTACACCATCTGCTGGCATTCTGGGTAATGGTTGTGACTCTTCCCAACACCAACGAACTTCTCGCACAAACTCAATCCAGAGTACAGCAATAGCTAAGAGAAAATATTATACCAAAAAGGGGGGAAATATGTGTTTTAGTAAAAGGATTTGCAAATAAATAAATATATTAATTAATAAAATTGCCTAAATATACTTATGTCAGTAAGAGGATAGAAAACTTTTTTTTTCTCACAGCAAAAGAATCCAAATAGATACCGCGGATATTGCAATCTCCAAACCAAAGAGCATGGAGACAGAACTGTGCAAAAAGAGATTGAAGAGGGGCGCCTTTGATGGCTCGAGAACTCTTATGCTCGCCTTCAGGGGAACCAAGTTGCTCTCCTTCAACTAATTAACACATTAGAACAAAGAGATAATGAAGCACTACATATCTCCTTCATTCAGATCCTGACACTGAAGTTCTAAATTGAAAAGCATATAACAAAATGTAAATAAAGACACAGATTATAACTCACTTTTTCAGAGAGTACTATCATTGGTTGGGTACAACACAAAACAAGTCCACAGTCTATACTTGGCAAGGTCAGCCAAGAATCCAACTTACTACTTAAGTCTTAATAAGTCAATCCTTGTACCATCAACTAAACGTTAACCTTATAAATCCAACTTAAGTTTTCACCAGACATTGTAGCAAGATTCTGTGCATGAACAAAAAGCAGATTCATGCCAATTGCCAAGTTTAGCTACTTTGAAAGATTGTAAAAATTACTCCCTCTCATAGCTATTGACACAAGTCAAGTATTGAGCATGCATCATAAGTTTAAAGGTTAGTACAACAATAGTTACTATTTAACAATAAATCATCTTCTGTAACCAAAAGCAGAAAATGCAGCAATTTTATAACTATGAATGATTATTATTATACCCTCGCTAAAGAGATCCTTGAGCACACGATCAAGGACTGTTGGTGGAGGTACGACTGCAGTAGACTTCAAACTTTCAGAGCCCGAGTTCTCAACTGCCAAAGAAGCAAATCAGAGATCAAATGTTTCAAAATTTTAATTCATGTATTTTCCACTTGAGATTACCATGGTTTGTACTCCTAGTTTCTAACATAAATGCAAGCAGATTTATAAAATAAAAATAAAAATAAAGTTAAAAACTAAAAGCTCAAATGTCTCTCTACTCCCTATAGTTTCAAACCTGAAACAAAATCTTCCATGAATTCAGCTTCAAATGACTTATCCAATGCAGCAACTAAAAGACGCAATTGTGATGCAAATCCAATTGTTCTTCCATTACCACCACTGTTGGAAGTAGAAATTTAAACTACATCAGATTACATTGCAAAGTTCAATTGCAAAAATAAAGATTAATTATCAAGAGATATGACGAGAATGTGAGTAGATCCCCAAAAGAACATTAAAGTAAAAACACTATTGCAGAAGAATATAATACAGAATAGTTTTAAAGCAAAAATATGAGAGCCCTAGCAAACAAAACTACTGTGAATTGACAGCGTGCAACTTGTTCTCCAAATTTATCTTTACTATAGTAAAAACATAGAATCAAATATGTTAAATAAGCTGACCACAAAATACAGTGTCACAGATAACTGCACCCTGCTGGCAAAGCTTAATTATTTTATAGAAAGATAGTGTTCATGCCACAATCTAACATCCTTCTATTACAAGTTTCACCACAGTAATAGCATCCCACAGCCAAACCTTAATTATTTTATAGAAGGATATGTTCATGTTATAATTTAACATCCTTCAGTACTTCTATTGCAATATTCACTGTAGCAGTTGTGTCAGTTTCTGAGTTTCATGGAGATAGTAATATCACAATAATTTACAACTCATGGAGATAGTTTCTTACAAAGCTTCAGATAAATTTGGAGATATCAACCACTTCTCAGCTTCAAGAGGTGAAGCATTTTCCAACTCTGCCATATCCAAAGAGCTTCCAACTGTTGTCTCAAACCATAGGGCATGCAATTCAAATCCTGCAACACATAACTCAGAAAATATGTATTCTGCACCACCAAAAGGATATTGAAAAATATAGCATTCTTCTTGTTTTGCATTTTTTTTAAGTTGCAGTCAGTTGCAGTAAAACAAATCGTCCCAGCTCCAAAGAATGGGTTATACTCTGCAATTTGCATTGATCAGAAAGCATGCGATCTAATTAAAGATAATTAACAAGTTCTAATGAGAGATAAAAAGCCAGATAAATGGTCCTCTGTTTGCATCAACAGAAGCTTCACATGAATGTTCTCACTTGTAAATCGAGACCACAAATGCCCAAGGGCAGTAACGTAAAACATGACCATTGTAGCAATTAACGATGAAAATATCTCAGATAAATTTACCCTTTATTGGGTCCTCAGCAGTGTACCACTCACTCCAAGGGCAATAATCATCCCACTGTGTTTTACTATGGCTGTTGCTTTTGGGACTCCCATCAGATCCCACTTCAGCATCAATTTCTTCGATATCATCCTCATCATCGATGGGAAGTGATTTGTAGGTCAGCTTCATCTTGAAGTTCACTTTGAAAAGATGCATTGACAAGTCCACTAAATTGAAGGCCTTGAGCATAGAGTTTAGGAGCAAACAGGGCACAAAGAATGGTATATCATCAATATTAATTTACATGCATATAAGCCAATAAATGTATCCACTAGAAAAAAGAACAGATGAAGACACAAGAAATGCATACACAATTTGAGACAAGTTAAGTGCACAGCATTATGGACACATGAAATCGTGCAAAATTTTCAGACTGTCAACTGAGACTGCCTGGCAAAGAATTTCAGGCTCAGGTCTAACATAATCTCGACTTGCATGCTAAGGCTAGTTTAGTAATTTTAGATGCCATATACAGAGCATACACTAGATCCACTTGCATATCCATTGTACACATATATCCATTTGAATTCTAGGTGTTATTTTGATAATGAATGATTGCCATTTAAGAGGTTTTTCTTTATTTTGTATTTTTTTAATTTGACAAGAGTTTTGAGAAAAAGAAATGCATGAATGCATCTATTAGAAAGAATTATGTATTATTTCTTTTTTGAGCTGAGGGGTGACCCATCCTAAGTTCAGGTCATAGAGCACAATTGTAACTCTACCAATTTATCTAGCATAGCGGACATCTTTAGCAAAACTACAGATACAGTACAAGATATATGCTTAAAATAGCAAAGGCAGGATAGAGCTAGAGATTAGGCTGTTCATGACCATCATTTTAGAACCCCATAATTCAAAGTAGATAACAAAATGGACTGCTATCAAAATTCTTGCTACAAGTGAAAGGAAGAAAAGAATAGATCTCAGAAGGCCAGAGTGAAAAGGAGTTACCATGAAAAAAAATAAATAAAGCATTAATATCATGATGAAGCCTCAGAAATGGAAGAATGCAACTTACTTTTTAAGTTCAACAACAAACCAAAAGTTTAAACCTAAAACCAATTTTAAATTTCTGAATAGAGAGCAACGTACAAATTTAGAAACAAATAGCTCAAATAATCCCTCCAAGTGCATAAGCTTCACAGGAACCTGACTACCAATACGGTCAGCCTCGAATCTTCTTGTAAAGAGTGTACCCATATTCTGAATACCTATGTAAGCTTTACGTGATGGATCATGCACTGGAACAAAAGCGGGCCACAAACTGCATAGTACAACTGAAAAAATCATCTTCCTTATAAAATGTTACATTCTTGGAAAATATTCTTAAACTAAAGGTAAAACATAAGTTAGACTTTGGCCTCCTTGAATTTCCCCCCAAACTAGGTAGCTCCATTGGATATATATTGTGTTGAGAGCATAATTCATGTGATAAACAATTTTCTTTCTTCTATAATTCAGCTATTTTTTCTTCTTTGCTTTTTCTTTTGAGGGAGTTAAGAACCAAAGAAATTCAATGATATATAACAAGGAAGACGTTGAAGTGGTGAAACTCTATGTAGTAAGGTTTGTGACTATGTGATGTTTAATGCTTATTTTCATCTTGAAAATGTGTTTTTCTAGTTTCTACAAACAAAAGAATAAATTTGCACCCGTAAATATTTGTTCCTTCTGGATATGTGGTCAAGTAAAGAAGATTGATTCCCTTTAAGTATAGTCTCAACTCTCAAGTTCAAACCTTACGAATATAGAACATGCATCGAGCCCCTTCCCCCTTCCCACAACAAAAAAATAAAAATGAAGTAATAAAGAGATCCCATAACAACACAACTCTAGATTTTTCAGAGCCCAATGTGGTTGCAAGATATTGGGGATTCACGATACCCAAAAAAAGACCCCAAACCTTACACACATCAAGTCATTCCACAGCAACCAACCTGGAACAGTTCGACAATGCAATAGCAACTGCACTTAATAGCTTGGTTGCCTCTGGTCTATCAAGAAGCACGCCACTTGCACTTTGTGGAGCAATCACCTGAAGATAGCATATCATTGCCTCCTTAAGTTCAAGAAATGACATGCAAAGGGTGAGTTTGGAGGTATGGATGAGAGAAGTTAAGACAGAGATACCAGAAAGTCTTTCACCCCAAAGGAGAGCTGCAAATCATGCAACTCATTAGTCCAATCACTCATTTTTCCTGGACCAAGTCAAATTTAAGTGAAGATATAAGAGCAGGAATGAAATCATTTGAACTGGGTATCGTAATGGAATGTGTTCATACCATCATTATTTGTTTCAAAATAGTACTCCATCAAATAGCCTCTACTAGCATACTTAAGGTCAGATTTGACCTTATAAAGGCCTTCAGGGGCATCCAAGCAGACAGCACCCTTCTTCTATTACAATGTAATAAAAAGAAAAAGGATAAACATATTAAACAGAAAAGAGTAATGCAAAAAAACAAAAAAAACAAAAAAAAAAAACAAAAAAAAACAAAAAAAAAAAACAAACAAACAAACAAACAAAAACAAAAACAACAACAACTAATCTAAGAAGTTCAACTTTACCTATCAAAAATAAATATAAATTTAAAACGAGCAACTTTGGAGTCAACAGTTGCAAAGAAGATTCTATGAATAGGTTATTTTAAAAAGCTACACAAACTAAGCCATTAAAAGCCTGGTAAAATCCTCTTACTTTATATTTGTCAAGGTAATGTAATACTTCCTCCATGTTTATACACACATACATGGACTTCCCAAAATAATGATCTTTTTTTCTTAAAGTACAATATCTTATCATTCACTACACTTAGAAATTAGAATTTATGAAAACTATCCATACAACATAGAAATGGTTACACCGGGCCAACTTTTTCACTTCATGAATTCATTTGTACACTTGAGTCCTTATAAAAAATTAAAATTTATAAAAATAATAATAATAATAATTAAAAAATGGTTGCAGTGTCAGGAAGTGCTCCTACAGAAAAAAGGAAGAGAGTACCTTTATCTTAGTGCTATGTATAGACAAACTGAAACTCTGATGAGAAACTCTAAAAATGTTTTAGAACCTACGAACTAAAAAAAAAGTCTAACAAACATTATCAATTCAGAACTGCATCACATTAGCTAAGCACCTTCCACTTCACCAATGTGAAAAGAAGAAGAAGAAGAAGAAGAAGAAACATTAAGTGATGAATTAAGAATTGTTCCAATGTTCCATATCAACTAAACTGCATCACTGTCAGTTAATAAACAGGAACAAAAAGAAAAACAAACTACTAAAATGCCATCAATATATATATTTTAAATGTTTGTCGAGTTGATTTAGATGATTATTACTCTGCAATTAACTGAACAAGTCTTTAATAAGCAGGCCCTGTGGAAAGGTCAAAAACATTAACTATAACAATCATACCAATAAATTTCTAGGGCCATCTGCCAACCATTGCCTGCAAACTGCCTCTATCTCAGATATGAACCTGTATCAAAGTAAAGTTGGATTGCTCACAACAGAACCAGACTCGGCACATTCCGCACTAAAAATTAGTAAATAATTTAAAGAAACACAATACCTTTCCCATGTAGAAGCCAAAGTAAAATCATCAAAATGTTCAAACTGCAAAATAATCGGTAAAATCATATTAACGACCATGATCGACTTGCACTCCATAATAAACTTCCCCCAACAACAACAGCAAATATCACTTATTCCAGTGAACTCGCAGTCCTCTATGTATGGTGACATGTTAGTAAATTGTTTAACGTTTTGGAGAACGAAATCCAGCTATCCTTAAGCATTCACTACTACAAATCAATGTATGAAGACAAATTGAAGTTTATATGTAACAATAAGAGAAGAAAATGGTAAAAATAGAATTTTCTACCGCCTCTTCCTGATTATCGTCCTCTGGAGGGGTCGGTCCTTTGCTTGTTGATGCCATGAAACCACAGCGAAGCTCAAATTGATACAATTGAAAGCAACAAATCGAACAATTCGGACATTACAGAATGCAGATATTTCTCGCGATCTGTGAATCTATTGGGAGAGTGTTGAAGACGAAAAGGATGAAAAGTGAATAACGGAGTTATATGACTAATAAACTCCGAGTTCTGAAGGTGAAAATATTAGTTGGGGTTTCGAACCAGAGTGTTGAAGACCAAAAGGATGAAAAGTGAATAACAGAGTAATAACTAATAAACCGGTACAAAACGTGAGCGGCAGGATTCGAACCTGCGCGGGCAGAGCCCACATGATTTCTAGTCATGCCCGATAACCACTCCGGCACGCCCACTAACTGGTTGCAAAGAGCTGCGGGCTTAGTTATGTTAACAAACTAAATTAAAAAAATTAAAACCTATTTATTTAAATATTTAAATACATATTAAAGTAGGCCAGACTAGAGAAACCTTTTAAAAATGTAGGCTGAGCAACACAACCTACATTAGTGTTAGGATGTTAGCCTATGTGGGACTAAGTTGGATTAGAACGACATAATCCACTCGCCATCACTATTTGAAGGGCTACACCCAAACAAAATACAAATTGAAAACTTAGCACATACTCAAAAGAATTTTCGATTGCCACAATACACCAAGTTCGTCTTCACACAAGTTTGATAAATGGAACTATGGAAGGATGAGGGGACTTTACCAAATACAACCCCAAAAGTTAGCAAAGTATAGTATTTGCCAAAATTTATATAATTCGATTATACATATTAAAAATGTCACATTTGAACATTCTCTTAGGTGCACAAAGTTTTGTTAATGCAGTCAGGGTAATGATAGAGGGATCTATTTAACCATCTCTCTTATTAATATTATTATACAAGTATATTTTAGTCTTTATATCACTTCTTCCCTTTCTATTCTCAATAATTATATTTCTCTCTATTAAACAATGTAAGTTGAAATTCCTATTTTATTTTCACCGTACTCTTTTCTCATCCAATTACAATTCATTTTACTATTAATTATTTCCTTCCAACCAAACTCCATGTTAGTTCGTTACTGAGTTGCATCATTGGCTTCTGCCATTCTTTGTTCCGCACCACTTGTAGGTAATCATTCCCATTCATTTCGGTTTGAATGTAAAAATTTCATCTCGTTGTGAGTGGTAAATCATATTTGAATTTTAAATTTTACCAATAATTTCACTTGAACGGATCATATTTAACTCGAGTCAAAATTAGCGATTGTTATACTATACCGATCATAGCACCTTGCATTGTGAATACTAGTCTAAAAATTATGTGTCTGTAATTAACATATTATGTGCATCCAATTAATAAATTGTGTATCTGTAAGTAAATTGAGGACGCATAATATGTTAATTGCAAACACAATATGTTAACTACAAAGACATAATATATTATATGTATATTATGTGCATGTAGTTAACATAATAACATATTATATGTCTTCAATTTATTTACAAATACATAATCTGTTACACATAATATATTGTAAATATATTATTTAAATATTATTTTGGACCAAAATTCACAATGGTATATGATATAATTTGCTCGAAATTAGTTGTTGGGCTTTCCTTATTTGTGGGCTTAAAAGGATGTAACCCTGTTAAGAACAGTTCATTATGATCGTGTAAGGTTGGGGGCTCAATGAGCAGCCAAAGTTTCTCAGCCCAATATTTTAGAAATTTGGTGCACATTTGAAACAAGTTCCAGAGTTTTTTTTTTTTTTTTTTTTTTTTTTTTTTATAAAAAAATTTGCCAATTAGAGTTATAAGGTGAGCTTCACCAAAAACGCATTTTTAGTAGAAGGTGCATGTTTTCCTATAAATCAAAGTTTTAAAGATTATTAAACACCCCCAGTTGATCAAGGTGTTGACTTGGTAACCATAAGGTTCAAAGTTTAACTATTTTTTAAACATCTCTAGTTGGTCAAGGTGTTGGTTTGGTAACCACAATGTTCAAAGTTTAACTATATTTGCAGGAATGGCCTTTTGGCTGATAAACAACATAAGCCGGTTTAGGTAGCGGATGAGGATTTTTCTTAAGTAAATGTTCTAGAGTCAATACAAGGTAGTATATGTTTAATATACATTTTCCATCTGTTGTAACCTAAAGAGTCGATACCTCACTACCGGGGATTCAATCATGTTACCTTCCCTTAATAAGAGCTACAAATGTGTCAGCCGAGGACAAAATGCTTGACTAATATGTTAGTCAATACCCCACTACCGAAGATTTGATTATATGACATTTCCTCATAGACTTGTAAAGATGCTAGCTGAGCACAAAATGTTTGGCTAACATGTTATTTATGTAGTTGAATAACATGCAATGTATCATTTTTTTCTAGAACCTACTCACTTTTTGGTGGAATGAATTATTTGATTTTTTCCCCAACAAACACGTACTTACCAAATTGAGTGTGTAACACCTTCATTAGTGATGCAATATTTTTATTTATATAAGCTATGGGTTCCAACAATGTTACCTGGTCCACTACAATCATGATAAGTATACAATCTACTACCTTAGAATTACTACTGATAATGTTCTACAGTTCTACCGTTTTTTTATGATCCGTCGATAAAAATAATAATAATAATAATAATAATATTTGAACACTTAATCAATTGGTACAATTCTAAAAATCTGGTCTCGACATGGTACTAATAAGTAATAACCTTTAATAAATGGAAATATGACACTTTCATCGCTTAAGTTATAATGATATATCTTATTTTCCCTTACATACACTTCCTTTCCCTTTCGGCCTTCCCACTATTTTCAAATATATCATTATACTTTCTCTACCGATTGTAGCTCAAAGAGTCAATACTCCATCATCCAGGATCTAATCCTATAACATTCCCTCAAGGAGAGTCACAGAGGTGTCAACTGGGCACAATATGCTTGACTATTGTTATGGAGATAGAATTAAAATTCAAAAAGGAGAACAAGAAAAGCTTATCTTCTTGTTTTTTTTTTTTACACATCTGAAGGAGGGGATACCCCAAAAACCTTATTTATGATTTACTGTACCCCTCTACAAAGTACACCTTCGTGGTCATCTTTAAGAATTGTCGCAACAATGGGTGGGGGTAGTTGGAACCTAGTATATACATTGAAATTCTCAAACAAGAGTTTAACCATTTTATCGGTAATACAGTTTTGCTCTCTAAGGTTATGTCTTAGAATCACGTGTTTACTTTTCTCTAGTTGCTTCGTGCAAGCTTCACCCAAATTTCCACCTACCATTCCCCATTCTTATTTTGTAGGTTTTGAATATCAACCATAGATAGTTAAAGGACAATTCAATGATAACGGATGAGAAAAAAAAAAAAAACACCTATAAATTATGAAGCTTACTTATTTTATTGGCACATGCAAATAAATTATATATATTTGGATAACCAAAGAAATCCATAATTAGTACTCAATGCATACATTAGATAAATCATATTTATGTGTAATAATTCATAAGTCATGTCAATTTTATATTTGCATCTTCACTTTAGTAGAGGGATCACACTCAACCTATAATATGAACAAAGGAAGAATGGGCAAAAGCAAAGGATTTAGACAACAACAAACCCCACGGCCGAGTGGTATCAATTCATGCCTTTTTGTGAGAGGTTGCTAACTGGCAACTGCAATCCGATAAAAGAAGGACACAATATTTTAAAAAGTACAAAATTACAATTAAATAATTGTAAGACTCGAAGAAAAAAAAAATAAAGAAACAGGAGAGTGGATGTCACGTGGAACATACTTACAATGCTTCAAGTCATAAAAAATAAGACAATTATTATATAATGTTACACTTTTGGCCATCAAAACAGTCTCTAGTTTTCATATATTTGTTGTTGTTGTTTTTATTTCTTTTCTTTATTTCTTTTAGCGTATAAACCTCAAAAAAAAAAAAAAAAAAGAAAAAAAAAAGAGAAAAAATTAAAACCTCCTCTAGCATAATATCACATTAGATAAATTTGAACTCCAAACTTAAGGTCCCTCACTGTTTCTGCCTTAATTAGAAACTAATGGAGGATATAAAATTATAGAGTGTATCTCAACTGGAAGAGCACATGAGATATTTATCAAAATCAATAGAGAAGGCAATTGAACGGACCTCACGTTAGCCTCGAAAATGCTTGAATAGTATCTATAATGATAGTCTAAACTAGAAGTCGTAAGTTTCAATTTTAACTCCTATTGTTATTGATTTTGTTTAAACTGGTACAATATTTAATACAACTGTACAAGTTGAATTAAATGTTGAAATTATAGATTATTATAATATTGACCTAACTATTTATCAAGTTATTTTAAGTACTAGTTTTGATGGCACATATTGGAATGGCAATTCCCACCCACATGAGAATACTTAGTGCTCTCACACAACCGGCATGGGGTCGGGTTTTTTTCATGGGTGTAGCCACTAGGTGGTGGATCAATCATTGTTAAATTGTAGCCCTAAGAATATGGATTAATATATTGTCATCATGCCCAAAAAATAGTTATTGGTATTGAAAGATTATAAATTTAATTTTTTTTACATCATTTTGTAAATAACTATCACTATATTTTTTTAAATGAACGAAAATGTTGTTTGGTTAGATGAAAAATATATTTCATTGGAAAGGACTTCCTGAAATTGAAGAAAAACAAAACCTGAGCAAAGCATTGGGGTATTTTGTTTTTCATAGGACTTGGGAAGAAAATATAACACATTTGGACCATTTTACCATAAAAAAGTTTCTTAATTGCACATGTATATATATTATCACTATTATTATTAAATGCATATTGACTTTTTTATTCATAAATCCTTACCATTCCAAATTCAACCAAACAATTAAATTTATATTTTCAGTAATTTCTTTTCGCCCAATCAAACAACAGAATCTATTTTCCTGATAATTTGTTTTCAATGAAATTTGAATGTCATTTCTCTTTAAATAATTTTCAGCGAACCAAATGGGTTGTTGGTGTATGATATGTTTGGCCGAATTTATTTAAGAACTTATAGTTTATTTTAAACTACTAATAAGTTATAAGCTCTGTTTGGTAATGTTTCTAAAATAAGTTATTAACTTAAAATATAAAAAAAAAAATAGGGGTGTTTTTATAAATGATAAGAATTAGTAGAGAGAGAAATCTGCAGCACCGTAGTTTACCAGTTGGCATTTCCTCATTTCCATATTCCACTTTCTCTTCTTTCGTTTATGTTTTCTTCTCTGATTTTTCATTTTCTTTTCCTCTCCCCTCCCCACCATTAATATGAAGAAGGGATAATAAAAAGAAGAAAAGGAATAGCTGACTTCATATACACTCACCGCGTTTGCAGCGTCTTTTCTCTCTTTCTTTCTTTCTTTCTTTCTTTTCCCCTCGCCATTATTCTGCGAGAGAAACAGCAAAAAAAAAAAAAAAAAGTTTGGAAATTTCTGGAAATTTGGGTGTTTGTTTCCTCTTCTCGATTGGGGGTCGTGTTCTTTCTCGCCGGAAAATTCCTGAACCCATGTGGCTATCTCGAACCAAATCAAAGACCGGGATTCATCGAACCACCTCCGCAAATTTCTCCTGTTCTTCCTTCAAAGATATCCAGACCCTCTGCGCCGACGAGCCCGTATTATCATCGGATAGCCCGACTCCGACCCAGACCAAGAAATCCACTAATATCTTCCATCGGGTCCGCCGCGCTAATTCCGTCCTCCGCGTTTTCTCCGGGCCCGATTCCCAGCCCAAGCCCGGACCCGGATCCGAACCCGGACCCGACCCGAAACCGCATTGTTTGCCGGTACAGGGGCAGAAGCATGGCGCGGATAAGCCGGAGCCGTCGATCTCGCTCCCGGGATCGGAGAATCGGATAGTGGTGTACCTGACGAGCCTGCGCGTGGTGCGGCGGACGTTCTTGGACTGCAAGGACGTCCAGGCGATCCTGCGGAGCTTCCGCGTGTCGATCGACGAGAGGGATCTGTCGATGGACGGGAGGTTCATGGACGAGCTGAGGGCGATCATGGGGGTGCGGGAGAAGCGGAAACTGACGTTGCCGCGCGTTTTCATCGGCGGGAGGTACATCGGCGGGGCGGAGGAGATCCGGCAGATGCACGAGGCCGGCGAGCTGAAGCAGTACGTGGAAGGGCTACCGCCGGCGAAGCCCGGCACGTGCGAGGTCTGCGGGGGCCACAGGTTCCTCCTCTGCGCCGACTGCGATGGCAGCCGGAAATACTACAGCGAAAAAGCCGGATTCCGGGTCTGCAAGACGTGCAATGAGAATGGACTCATCAGGTGCTCTACTTGCTCCGTTGCGCCCGCGCCCCCTCCTATTTGAACCGTTTTAGATTCTTAGCGAATGTCTATCCATGGCGACTATAATTAGAAGAAGAAGACGACGACTCCATGAATTATTAGAAGATGAAGAAAATTTTACACTTTGTTTTATGTTTTTTTTTTTTCCTTTCTTTTTTTCCTATATTACAGCTTTGTAACTCCCAAAAATGCTATCTTTTTTGGTTCCACTGAGTGGTCTTTCTTTGCCAGGGAGAAAATGGCAGTTCTGAGTTAGATGCAAATGCAAGAAACTCTGTGCCACTCTTTTTTTTCTTCAAGTTTAACATAGTTCTGTAAATTAGTGAGTGAAATCAATCCTGAGAAAGTAGGGGAGAATAGCACTCTGGGTTTTTGCTTCTGGTGGTCAATGGCCATCAATGAATTGAGAAAGTTGAGTATGTGATGATGTTGCAATTACTTGCCAAGAAAGCAAGCTTATATAAGTTTCAATTCCCACTTTCTTCTTGATATTTTCTTTGTCATTTTGCTTGGCATCTCATTTTCTATTGATTTTGTTTCAAATATTTGCTAAATCTGTTTCTGTGACTGGGAATTTGAAGGCCTAAAACTAGATTGATTGTGAATTGTCTTGAAGATGTGAAAAGGCAACAGTTTCTTGTTTTAGGGAAGAAAAGGAAGAATGGTGTAGGTGTACCATCTTCTCTTTTTTGGGGGGCATGAATGGGAAGGTGGGGATTGGAGGTCTATTGCATAGAATCTTAATATGTTAGTGTTGAATTAGAAGCCATTGGGAAGGGTTGTAGAAATGTATGAATTAATAATTGGTGATTTGTTGGCTGACATTATGTTGATCCTGTTTGAGATTTGTGGTGATTAAGAAAAGTGTGAGATGTTAATAAAGTATGGTTGTTGTATGATATAGATCAGTTGGAGTTACATACATTGTTGAAACTGCATGAATGTCAGAAAGTGAAACATGTGTATTCTGTAAATCTGTATCTGTAAAGAAAGGTATAGCTTGGGCAGGAAGGTGTTTTGGTGTAGCCAAAATTCTACTGAAATCTTTGATATTCATAAGAATGTAAAGTGTGTGAGGAAAAAAAAAAAAAAAAAAAAAAGGAACTGTGGTCCGTGGTTGATCTGAGCACTGCAGTCGAGGTTCGGTTGATGTGCATTGGAGCCACTGCTTACACGTGAAGTCCTTCTGGGAAATTTATGTAAACTCCAGGTTCTCTCTTTCTTCAGCATGAAATCTTTCCAATGATGGAGTGAGTCAGTGCTGGTCCAAGTGGGAATTGACATAAAGGATTGAGTGGTTGTTGGTTGAGGCCAAGTGATGTGTGTCTGTCTGTGGTAATACTTCACTGTTAATAATAATGAATGATGAAAACTGCTGAAATGCTTTGGCATGTGCACTTTTTGTTTAGAGCTCAGCTGGGTGAAAGGGTACTGTCATTTCCTAAAAATGATCAGCTAGAATGACTTAAAGTTGATGGTAGACGATGGGAACATGAACATAGTCAAAAGCAATTTGTAGCACTAGCATAATGAGCTAATGGGTCCTTGCCTTGCAAGAATTTGTGTTGTTTAAACTTTTCTTCATTGTTGTGGTTGAGTATCAAACACAAGAAGTTTAGGGAAAATAAAGGCAGCCACAGAACATAGTCTACTAGTCTAGAATATTACAAATGTCAATACTAAGTTGCCAACTGTTCTAACAAGTTGATTGACCCATTGCCTATGAGGAAATATTAACCAGCAGCAGCTACAACTGGATACATTGAATGGGTAGGTATAGGTTGATGGTCCATCATATCATGCAGCGCCATTATTGTTGAGGAGCATCTGATCGAAGTGCCAAACACCTGCGAATTCACAATTCAACACATGAGGGAGTTATATAAGAAATAAATAAAATTAATAACCATGAGAGTTGAAAGAAAAAAAAAGTTTCCCATATACCATGGCCATCGCCCACTCGACGCAGCTGGGCTACATATTCAGAAATCTTCTTGATGGATTCCACCTACAAATTAAAACCATTTTGTTGGGTAAACAATCACTCTGAATGCAGATTAAACAATTCATTTCAGAAAAAAAAAATGCCTTTACCTGCTCAGCCAAGAATTCCTCCTCAACAAAGTCTGTCAGTTGTGTATCATTTTGCTCATCAGCAACCTAAGGATCATATATATAATGCATTACAAACTCCATATGTTATTTGAGTCCCATTTCTAGGATAGTATTGGAAGGCACGAGGCATGCATGACTACTATGAGAATAGGAGGCAGCTACCTTGTGCAATTTCAACAGTTTTTCATTTGTTAACTTCTCAAGTGACAGAGCAAGCTCCATTGCTGAAATTGAGGAGCAAGCTAGTAGTATCACTAAACCTTGTTATAAGGAACAACACTAGACTACAAGATGGAAACATAGGAATTGAATATTAAATGAATATCATTAGAGGGGGAAAAAAAATTCAAGTAGCTCAACATACCCGTAAAATTTAGATATAAGAAAATTCTAAAGTAGCGATCAATATCGTGCCAATTTGCATTGAGTATAATAATTCAATAAGTATGCTAGTTGTACCAAGTTAAATGTTTGCATAATACTTGGTGTTACCAAAACTTTTTTAGTACGAATTATGCAAATTAGCATAATTCCCATAGCTTTGCACAGTCACTGTAAGAATTAACAATTTAGCACATTTGCTTTGACAAGAGTCCATGTCTATTATATCCCAATGTGACAACAATAATTGAAGGCATGTAGATTATATTGTTGAATAGAGGCTGACAAGTAGCCATGAAATGGGCATCTAATTATTGTGCAAGCATAACCTAGAACAAAATGATAGAAAACAGAACAATTGGCCATTGGTGCAATAACAACTTCTCTAATAGAATTTAGAGACATTATTATCAATAGAAATGGGATGTTAGACCTACCATATAATGCATCTCCTTTCTCCTGATGGTCAAAATCAGAGAGAGGCATCAGTAGAGTATGCAGCATAACTTTTCCACCTCGCTTATTCTGATTATTAACACGAGAAAGCAGAATTTAAGTAATAGAGGCCAACTGTTTATCTTACTTAGACATTGACATGAGCAAAGTTAAACCAGACAAAAATATTGCAAATCACCTGATAATCCATCAATTTCTCAGCGTGTTGCCTCTCCTCTTCACTCGAGTCCTTGAAAAACCTGCTTGTAACCCGATATTTAGTAATGATGTAAAACAGATCAAGGAAAACAATGAAATAATCTGAAAAGACAGTCCATCAATACGTTGCTTACTTTGCAATGCCTTTGAGAGCAACGTTGTCCCTGTCGAAGTAGGCATACATTGCATGATACACATAGGAAATGCTGTACTCCACACTGCAATTCATTAAGTGGAACAGAACATCAATGAATCAGAATCTCAACCAGCAACAGAAAATGAGAAGAAATGAATAGTATGATGTTGTTTTTCTAATCCACACATGACGAAACACATTATTTTTATCTCATCGTTATGTGTTCACAGCGCAATGTACATTAAAAAAAAAAAAACAAACGAACAAGAAAAGAAGAAATCACGAGCTTCATACAGAAAAATAGTACTAGCTTAGCATTTTACAAGCACAACCACACATAACCATAAATGCTTATAAAATAACAGAAATGGAAGGAATGATACTTGATCTGATCATTGATGGCGTCCTCGCAGGCATCCTTGAACTTGTGGCGAGCGAGCGACGCATGAGAATCGGTGGAGACGAGGCGGAGCTCCTTCTTCACTTCTTCGAACGGATTGAACGCAACTGCATCCTGCTTCGATGCATTGACGATCACCAAACCACCACCACCGCCGACGGCGGCGCCAGGTCCAGCGCGGCTCTCCAGGAACCTCGCGGCAGCGTTGAAGCTCCTCCGCAAATCGAAGGAAGCGAGGGAGTGAATGCGGCCAGCGTTGTCAAACTTCAAGGCTTGGAGAGAGTTGGAAGGGGAGAATTTGAGCGACATTGTTGTTGATTCAGTGAAGGCGACGGAAGGGAGTGTCTGAAAGAGGAGCGTGAAGGGGATGATGTGATTGTAGATTGTTTATAAATTCGGAAGGTGGTGAGCTTAGCTGGAAAGGGGGGGCTGCAGCGGTTGGTAAAGGCACACGTGGACGGTCCAGATTGTTGGGGATGGAAGGGGCGTGTGTTGTGCTCGTGCTTCGTGAACGATATTCATGGTTGGTAGTTACGTTGCCGGCCGGTTTCCCGGGAACTTCGGTATATTTATTTTATTTTTCAACAAAACAAAAAAACCAAAATGTAACCATTAATTTAGGATGTGTGTAATGACTTACAAATTAAAAAAAAAAAACAAAAAAAAGGATGTATTTGGTTTACGGGTTTAAACATCAGTAATGAGATTAAAATTATAGTTAATGTTTTGTTGACAACGTTTTAGAACATTGAGATTTGATTATCTCTTCCATTAAAAATCTCATTCCCTAATTAAAAACGTGTATCATTCAATTTTATTGGTAATCTAATTTTTAAATTTGGATTTGTGCTTTTAGATTTTTTTTTGTTCATATTCGTGCTTTGGATGCTATTGTATTACGATCAATTGTCTTAATTTTTTTTAATTAAACATCAATATTGACAATCATTCTAATTTCACTATATTACCAAACATGCAAAATACTTTCACCAAACCTACCATTACCAAGTATTTGATTATCATTCCAAATTCGATTTGCATGTGCGAACTAAACACACCCTAAAGGTTAAATCCCATTAAAAAAATTTTATACACCAAGTTAGATTAAGAATATATTGACAAGAATTAAATTCGTGGTTATGGGAGATAAATATCATTCTTAATTTTATGGTCTATTGACCCAAATTTGGACCAATTTGATTAGCTTGTAATTAATAATTAAAGCTGCAAAGAGGAAGAGAGTGTGTGTGTGTATTTTGTAAAATAATGAATTGCTTGCCTTTTGCAGGGTTTATATATGTACTAGCAATACACGTAGGAAAATAATTTCTAAAATAAAGTAGCATCAAATTTGGTAAATATAGACCTTCATAACTAGTGCTTAGAGCATCCCCACCAATAGTTATTGGTGGAGATAATGTGAATGCAATGCCCACATGGCATGGGAGAGAAATAAAAAATGAGAAGAGAGAGAATGGGTGGGTTGCTTCTGCAAAATGGGGTGCATGGAACAGTAAATTTGCAGACATGGGAAAATGAAGCAACTCTGCTGTGCGCGTGTTCGCGCAAAGCAGGCGCCCAGCGGGCGCGTGCAGTGCACGCTCAGGCGCGCTTGACAGAACACAAATTTTAATTTTTTTTTAATTTCAGTTTTGTTTTGTTTTTTTATTCATCCCTCCCCATTTTCTTTTTCCTAATCACACTTACAAAAACTTCTCAATTATCGCGAAATATCTCAACTGATAAGGATGCTCTTAGCTTTCTCAAGCATAAAAGTCTTTTTAAACTCTTTCCCCAAAACCTTTTTAAACTCAATTCACTATAATGTGGTTGAGTTTTCTATATCCATAATAAAAAATATAGTCTTCCACTCTGAATTATTTTGCCTTGAGCCAAAGGTGCGTGGTCACCAAAAGTCCCAATCAAAATTGCTACCTTGAACAAGATTTGGATTGTGTTACGTTGGACCAAGGGCGACTTATTAGAAAGATTTTGTTATGATTTTCATGATTAAATTTACCTTTTGTATCCACTACCGCCTCGGTGCCTCAATGCACTTGGCGGTAGATAATTCCGACGCTCCATGAGTGCAAAGTAAATGCGTTTGGATTGGAGTATATATAGAGTATTCGAACATTTTGTGTACGGTGGGTGGAGTGCTGCGTTTTATGAGCTACCTGTAATTTGTTATACGTGTGAAATTGCATTGACATTATCCACCGTGCAATTATTGTGCAGTTAACTTATTATGATGTATTTTTAATTTATTTGATTATGAGAGATCTCTTAAATGCAAACGCCAAGTTGACCCGTAGTTACGTGCGTTATGAACCAATTTGCATAATAATTTACTGTCATAATTATTATTGCATATTTACCTACCTATTAATCTCTACCACGTCCACCTATAAATTTTACTGTCAGTCTTATTTACTTACCTAACTTCATTTGACTACCGTTACTTTTACTATCTATTTGCTTACCATTATGACTGCATTCATTACTCTTTTCTCTTGTTTTTATATTATTTACTCGGTTCTACATTTACTTATTCCAATATAACATGCTTACACCCACTCATAAATAATTAGGCTTTATTTGTAGTATTAGAATTAAAATTCAAATTCAACCCGAATTTGAAATTTTGGATACATTTGATAAGTTCTTGGGTTCAAACTCATAACTATAATATATTAGAAATAAATTTAACTCAAATAACAAATGTCAAAATTTTATATATTCTTAACTTATTGATACTAGATAAAAAGAAAATCTTCATTTTTAGTCTCTAGCTTGAATATTGTATATCATCTAAATTTGGTTATTAAATATTTGTATTTAGTGCATGACTATTGAATTCTTGTCATAATTATTATTATTTTTGGTCTCATGACTATTATGTTACTTCTACATTTAGTCACAAAGTATTATTTTTACCATATTTGGTGCACGACTTTTATTCTTTTTGCTATACTTAATCCTTTCAACCAAATTTTTGGTAGAAAACAATAGAAATGCATCACAATTCTAGTTCAAAATCATACATTTACGCTCAAAAGCATTGAGATATTCAAGTTGATATGATATTGAGCTGTGAATGTGATAAGTTATATTAATTTTCTATAAAAAAAATTTGGTAAGAAAGACTAAATAATGTGGCAAAAAAAAAAAAAGTCATGCCCAAACTAACATAATAGTTGTTGGATCAAAAATGAAAATAACTCATTCTGGCCACAATTGGTCATCCTAATAAATTGTTTCATCTATTTCATTTAATTTCCACCAGCACTATATTCCATTGTGTTGTCTATATGAGGTTTAAATTCATATAACTTCCATGATTGTCTTGTGAGATATATCAATTAAGGTTTTGCCAAAAACAAATAATTGTGAGGACAAAATATGGAAGAGATTTGATAGTAATACACCAAATATAAAAACTTTAATAATTTAAGATCAAATGTAAAAGATGTACGGTAATTAAGTGATCAAATATTTTTCATATCAGATATTTTTGTAAGAAAACAATGGGTTAACGACGTGACTGCCTGAGGAATTATGGATGGAACAAACAGCAACACAAACTAGTTCATTATTATTTAATAATATCGACAAAATTTTCTGTGGACCATTAATAAAATGTACATTTTTAATATGCTAAATATACATTATTTATGTACTGAATGTACATTATTTGATAGTATCTAAAATAATGTACATCAATCAAGTACTCAAATAATATAACTTCAGAACACAAATAGTGTACCTTTAATATATTAAAAATGTAATTTAGGTTCCACACAATTAGATAGGTTTAGTTCTTGGGCCGTTGTCTGCTGCAATATAATACTTTATATTTGATATAGATACATACTTTAATCGTTATACTGTGGATTATGGTATACATTACCAGAAGTCCCAATAAAAATTGCTGCCTCGCTAATTGCCTATGACAAGATTTGGATTGTGTTGGACCATGGGAAAGAGCCCCTCTAATTGAGGCAAATGAAGGCAAATTATACCACGGATCAGGGTCTACATTGCATTATAAACACTAGTTCAAAAATAAACAATCTGTAAATCGTGCTGCTCACATTGTTGTTCGAGAGGTCGTTTCTGTATTAGGTTGCGGGGAATGGTTTGACTGACCTCCCCCTTTTTTTGTTGATTGTCTTCCCAATGATTCAATGAATTAAGTTCTTCTTCTCAAAAAAATTAAAAAAAAATCATAATTTAAAAATAACGTTCAGATTCTGAATATGTAATTGACACATTATATTTTGTACTTGCAGTTAATAATTTCTGTACCTGTAATTATCATATTACGTATCAGTAATTATCAAATTATTTGTTTACATATACATAAACTGTTAACTGTATGTACGAAATGTGTTAATTGAATGTACAATTTTTTGTTTCAAATTTACAATGCAATATGAATCCTAAGTCGGCCAATTAGTTTGAGACTCGAATCAAGGAGTCCTTTTCGGACACTCCCAAAATTTGTTGAGTTATGAATTGTTTAATTTATAATCTAATTAATATGAGTAGTTAATTAAGGGCACAAGGCAAACACATGCATATATAAAACCAACACTAAACCAATATCACCAAATATGTATTAGCAGAAACAACTTAGCATTTTTCATACATCACTTAATTAATATAATATTCAACAAGGCAAGCTAGAACAACTTTTTGAGCTGTATTCCGTCCCCAAAACCTACTGTTTTTTCTGTCACTAAACAACATGATCGACTCGCAACATATCTGGAACTCGCAGCAGCACTACCATTGAACTGAAATACGAAAAGTTAATAGTCAGCCATTGTTAGCCAATCTAGGTGAAGCTATATATATGTACTTGTCATGATGGTATAGTAACTAGAAAGCTGGTCATAGAACAAAGCTAAGACAATATATGTTGATCTAGGCATATTGACCAGGTCGTTGACTTGATAACCTGTTCCAAGTTCAACTCCCGCTGGTCATTTATGGTCTATGAACAACGTAACCTAGTTTGGAGTTTATGTACCTAGTGATAGAACTAGAGATGGACACCAAAGTGTGTGGTGATTGACAATGAGTTTGGACCATATATGTGTGTGTATGTTGATCCCGGCTACATTAATTAGGCCGTTGATTGATTGGTAACCACAATATTACAAGTTCAACTCTCACCAATCAGCTATATATGGATAACGTAGCCTAGTTTGGGGTTTATGTATCCCGTGGTAGAACTAGAGATGGACACCAAAGTGGTGATTGGCAATGAGTTTGAACCAATATATATATATGTGTGTGTATGTTGATCCCGGCTACATTAACTAGGTTGTTGACTGATTGGTAATCACAATGTTACAATTTCAACACTCACTGGTCAGCTATATATGGTTAACTTAACCTGGCCTAGTTTTGGTTTTATGTATCCCATGATAGAACTAGAGATGGACACCAAAGTGCGTGGTGATTGACAATGAGTTTCGACCATATATGTATGTGTGTGTATGTTGATCCCAGCTACATTAATTAGGTCGTTGACTGATTGGTAACCACAATGTTACAAGTTCAACTCTCACTGGTTAAGCTATATATGGACAACGTAATTAACCTAGTTTGGGGTTTACGTATCTAGTGATAGAACTAGAGATGGACAGCGGGCAAAGTGGTGATTATATTGACAATGAGTTTGGACCATATATAGATACCTGGTAAACCTGCATAAGCAGCAGCTGCCCTTTCTCTCATGGTTGCATGTTCAACTTGAATGTGGAGGCTTTGTAGTTCAGCTTCCATAGAAGCTAAATGCTTCTCCATTACCTGGCTCTGTTGAAGGTGAGTGGCGTACATCTTCCTCTCATTTTCAACAGCAGCCCTGTCCTTGTCCAAACCACAACAAATTATCTTAGCATGCACTTATTATTCAAACAAATTAAAAGCAGAAGATCGAACAGACTTGAATTGAGTCTCAAGGAATTGAATAGGGGGAGATAAAAAGTAAAATGAAGAACAAAACTACATCTATACATAAAACTGTATTATCATTCAAGTTTCACACGTTGATCTGGGTACCTAAACATGGCGAGCTAGCTAGCTGCTGTCCAGTATTTAATTTAAATATGAACCCAAACTTAGAATCATTCACATACCATACTTAGGAGAAAAAAAAATGTTTTTAGGAGATACTGGCTCTCATACCATGTAAGATTATGGAGTAAAACTATCTTGTTTATTAATGAACAAATGAGCAGACTAAATATTAATGTATGTAGCATGGAGAAGTACGTAGCAGAAGTTACAATAGAAACTAGTCTACAGGAATGTATTTAGAACAGATAAATAAATGTAGAAAATGTCAGCCACATATAGGCTTAACATAACATACAAATACCATACTAAGCAAGAATCAACTAACCCTAGCTAGGCCAGAAGCCCAGAACTCAAGGTTCAATTAGATGAATGCATGCTACCCAAAGAACAAGGGAAATGTGGCATTGAGCTAGGTTTTTGTGTAGCAGAAGAGTCAAGCAAAATAGCAAATGCCTCAAGTTGGCAAACACTACGTACTCAAATGATTTTCTGGAACTAACCAAAACAGGAAATTGAGTTAATGATCGATGTCAAATGCCTTTGAGACATTACTCTTTGGGGTTAATGCAGGCTGCCAGGCACTTAATGGCAGCCCAAAAGGACTCAAATGAACTGCACACATAATAATATGAACTGATACAAAATTACAAATGCATGGACCTTAGTGAACTACTACTGCTAGCTTCATCAGTCAAACTAAGAAGACCAATAGACTCCCACTGAGAGTCGAACTTAGAAACTTGTGGTAACAAAACAAATAATTTGACCAACTTGGCTAGAATTGCCTCAATTATTGTTTTACTTAGATCTATAAACGGCAAATGTGTATTTTTTCAATGAATTATCTCTCAGGCTAGGGTTCTCTTTTCTTCTTGTTTCAATTCTTCCCAAATTGTTGATCAACTTGTTTAGCATTTTCTCTGCGCGCGACTTTAACATAATTGCCAATCATCTATAAATTAAAGTACCCATTTTCTGAAAGATTAATGTTAAGTATGAACACTTCATGATCAGATTCAAATATGTCCTCAAAGTATTATTAGTATGGTGTTTGAAACCCTGGTAAAAGTGTGATATATATACCTTCCTCTTTGAACTTCGTTTTGCACGGTTTCGATCTCAGCTTTGATCGCCTGAGACTGCTTCACCTCCGGGAGAATCCTCATCATTTCATCGCCGATCTCCTTCATCTGAGCAACGAGCTCCGTACGATGGGCGTTAAGTTTCTCAACGTCGGCGGTGACCTGGGCCCACTGAGTTCGGAGCTTGTCGGCGGCGCGGATATCGACTTCCATGATAATCGATTTCTCGTAGACCTCGCTCACCTGAGCATCCGCCTCCGCCTTGACGGCGGAGGCGGTGGCGGAGAGGCGCCGGAGCTCCTGATTGGCGGCGGCGAGCTCTCGCTTGAGTCTGAAGCATGAGACGGCGAGGCGCTCGTTTTCGTGATAGAGGGTTTCGATGTGGCGTTGCTGGGAAGCTATGCGGGGGTCCTCCATCATCATGAGCTCCTCCTCCTCCGGGTGAGCTCCGACGCGGCGGATGTTCCGACGGCCATCGTCGAATTCCGGCGGCTCTCCCCGGAGACTCCATGCATTTGGCGGTGGATGATTCCGATGGTCCATGAGTGCAAAGCAAAGCAAATGAGCTTCGAAGCTACCTGAAATTTTTTATACCTGGGCGAATGCTGTGTAATAATCCGCAAATTACAGCGTGGACCCGGGTCCACTCGGGTTTGTCATATACATGATAACGTCTGTCTAAATTATATTTTTGTAATTCGAATAGTTTTACATGTAATCTCATTTTCTACCCATAATTATACCATTGACTCGAATTCACTACTGAATGTTCACAATTCAAATTGTGAACATTCAGTATGTAAATTGTGTATTTTAAACTTGGGTTTACCGAATAATTTGTACTCTTTATGGCATGTTTTGATGGCTTAGGTGGTTATGATGTTTATTCATTTTTCTTTTTTCCCTTCAATAAAATTTGAATACAAGTGAGAATAAAATTTGAGAATAGATTTTTTGAGTTTATATAGTATTTTTCTTGTAATTAATACTATCTCCTTCACATTTTGTTTGTCTGATTCGATTAACAAGGCTTGACTAAAGTTATTTTTAATTCAATTTTTCATAATATTATGTTTAGTATTAGTATATAAAATTTATATATTTAAAAACTACATTAAAAGTACTATTAAACATAAAAAAAAATTAAAAATAATTAAAAATTATTAAAGAAAATAAGCAATAAATAAAGAGTTGGTTTGACCAATGACCAGATGGGGTATATGTCAATAATTAACTGATTATGAACGAACAATTAATTTACTTACAAAAAGAAAGAAAATTGACGCATGGTGGACCACCGCCTACCAATTCTACTATCACTCGTATATGCTTACCTAACTTCAATCACTTCACTACCGTTACTTTTACTATGTATCTATGCACCAATATGACTACATTCGTTTCTATTTTCTGTTGTTTAATTTTTATATTATTATTTACTCAATTCTTCATTTATTTATTTCAATATAACATGCTTGCATCCCCTCATAATTAGACGTTATTTATATTATTAGAATTAAATTCAAATTTACCCAAAATTTAAATTTTGGATAAATTTGATAAGTTATTGAGTTCAAAATTATAACTATAACACAGTATATATATATATAGATATAAATTTAAATCAAATATCGAATGCCAAACTTTTTGATACGAGATACAAAGTAGATTTTTTTCTTCATTTTCAATTTCGTGAATATTGTATTGTATATCTTCCGAATTTGGTTAGTATCTATGATTTTTGTCTCATGACTATTATGTCACTTTCACATTTATTTAGTCATAAAGTATTAATTTTTACCTCATTTGGTGTGCGGATTTTATTTTTTTGCTATACTTGGTCCTTTGATTTGGATTTTTTTTTTTTTTTTTGCCATACTTGGTCCTTTGACCAAATCTTCGATATCTATACTTTCTCAACATGTTGAAGCACAAAGAATCAATATCACCTCCACTGATGCTGGATTTCATGACTTCCCAATATCAAACCTAATTTTCCTACTATGAGAATATGAGTAATTTGAGAGCTTATAATACTTTTGTGTTTTAAGGATATGATTGATGCATCATGAAAATAAAATGGGACAATCTTATCATAATTCTTGTTTATTGATTACGAAAATAGTTTGAACCTGAATTTTTAAGTGCATTGTCAATAATCCATTGGTTAATTGTTTCTCCTAATTTTGCGATTATTATAGCATCAAAATTGTAATACTCCTAATCTGACCCATTTCTTTATCATATAGTTTATCCCTCATTTAATTTGCATCATTTATTTTCATTCCTTAATCATAATTTACTTGAATTCTTGTAAATTTCAATACTTCATTGCCTAGAATTTTACTTTTCACACAAGTACGTGTCATAGTTTCAATCCTCAGTGGAACGACATCCACACCCTCATTTTTACTATCACCATTTTACTTATCAAATGTTCTGTTAACCGATCAAAGAAAAAAAGTTTAATTAATCATTTTTCAATTGAACTTTTCCGGTTCACTTAATGGTTAAAATTTTTATATTTTCATTAATGGTTAATTTAATTCGAGTCAAAGAACTTGTGGTTGTGGTTTAGTGGCACCCGGTTGCATCTCCATATGGAAGGGGTGGGTTCGAGCCTTAGTTTAAATAAATATATAAAATCTAAAAAAAATTATCTCGAATAGTTCAGCCCTGCGACCAGCGACCTGCGTGCTCCGTCTCCACCAGTCCTCCCTCTGCTCCGACCTGGCGACCATAGACTGGCTGCGTTCTCCGTCTCCACTCTGCGTTACATTTCGTCTTCAATTCCAAGTTACCGGCGGCGCCAACTATGCGGAATGCAACTAATAGGAATAGCAATCCTGAGGGCTCAGAGGTTCTGTGGAGCATTACGTCGAACATTTGTCATGGCATCGCCCGACCCCAAATTTCATCTTCGTTTCAGTTTCTGCACGCAAGTACCAACTTCATCCCTGGATTCGGGATCAGAGAATGAGCATATTGTAGCGGAAGAAGATGCAGGAGTAAATAGCTTGAGTTCGAGGGTAGAAAAACTGCCCAGAGGGGAGCCGATTGGGTCAGCCTTCCAGAGCTGGATGGGCGATGGCTTCTCCATTCACAGAGGCCATATCTTCCATACTATCAACCGTTTGCGCAGGCTCAATTCCACCAAACGCGCTCTTGAGGTTCATTTTTGTCTCCATTGATTTTGCATATTCTTCAAACGGATGCCTGCCATGTGTTTGAAATAATCACTGAATGAATATTTGCTAAAAATTCACCCTAAAATTTGGCAGGTGATGGAATGGGTAATTAGGGAGAGGCCATACAGGCCCAAGGAATTAGATTATTCGTATTTACTGGAATTCACTTCTAGGCTTCACGGAGTGTCGCAGGCTGAGAGTCTGTTCTGTCGAATTCCCTCTGAATTCCAGAATGAGTTGCTCTACAACAATCTTGTGCTTGTGTGTCTGGAAAGAGGGCTGATAAGGCTTTCACTAGCATATATGAAGAAAATGAGGGAGCTTGGTCATCAGATATCACATTTGGTGTTTAATCGCCTTATCATTCTACACTCGTCCCCTGGTCGAAGAAAGTCGGTTCCAAAAATCTTAATTCAGATGAAAGCTGACAAGGTCACTCCGCATGTTTCCACCTTCAATATTCTGTTAAAGATTGAAGCTAATGAGCACAATATTGAAGGTTTGGTCAAAGTGTGTAATGATATGAAGAGAGCTAAAGTCCAACCAAATGAGGTAACCTACTGCATTTTAGCCACTGCCCATGCTGTGGCAAGGTTGTATACAGTGTGTGAGGCTTATGTTGAAGCTGTTGAGAAGTCTGCAACTGGGAAAAACTGGTCAACATTGGACATTCTTGTTATATTGTATGGACATCTGGGGAAGCAGAAGGAACTGGAGAGGACTTGGGGCATTACCCGAGAACTTCCTCATGTTAAGTCTAAGAGTTACATGTTGGCTATTGAAGCGTTTGGGAGGATTGGAGATCTAAATCGGGCTGAAGGTCTGTGGTTGGAAATGAAATTAGAAAAGGGTTTGAAATCAATTGAGCAGTTCAACTCAATGATAGCTGTGTATTGCAAGCATGGTCTAGTAACCAAAGCAACTGGGCTGTATAAAGAGATGGAGGCATGTGGGTTGAAAGCAAATTCTATAACTTTCCGACATCTTGCTTTGGGTTGCTTAAAAGCAGGAGGGTTAGTAAAGGAAGCTATGAAAACTCTGGACCTGGGGATGGATATGACAACAAGCATAAAGGTGAAACGATCAATTCCATGGTTAGAAACTACCCTTTCAATAATTGAAATTTTGGCAGATAATGGTGAGCTTAAAATGGTTGAGAAGTTGTTTGAAGAATTGAAGAAAGCAAAATATACCAGGTACACGTTTGTGTATAATGCATTGATTAAGTCATATGTGAAGGCAAAAGTATATGACCCAAATCTTCTCAAAAGGATGGTGTTAGGAGGGGCCAGGCCAGATTCTGAGACTTACAGTTTACTGAAGCTCATTGAGCAATTTCAAGCATGATCCCAAACTGGATGCTTTTTAGGCTTTCCCTTGAGAATACATTAATGCTTTCTGTGCTGCTTTGGCTACAGGGATTTTTATTTGTTCCTAGATATGGATCAGAGCTAGTCTGGATTTTTTAGGAAAAAGAAAATGATAAACTATACGAACAGGAGTTGTTTGCTTCACTCAGGGAATTGGGAAGTGAAACAATGCATGGAAGTATAGAACAAGGAGTAGATGCATTCAGTACTTTTTCACCAGATGGATGTTTCTCCTCCAACACATCATTCAATAATGTGTATGATTTTCTTTCTCTTCCCTTCTTTATAATGATTGCTTTACTCAATGAGAGATTTATGTTGATACATTTTGTGCTCCATCTTTTTCTTGAGTTGTTTTTAACTCCATCACTTGGTAAATTCTTGAATCTCGTCTAATACCTCTCCTAGCCCTCCTGTCTTTTGAAAGGAAAGACTTGATAAGTTGCCTATAAGGTTATCAAGATTTCTTTCCACTTTCAAATTGTTACATAAATTATAAATTTGGCTTGCCTAGTCCTCATGTCCTCACAGTCATTACTTGAGGGTTTTTTACTAACAATAAAAAGCAAGGGTGGATTTTTTAGTGTTGGGGGATGGGGTTTTATTTGAGGGTTTTTATTCCTGCAACGGGTGTTTTGTTTGGCAGAGAAAAAAAGGGTGTGAGAACGCTCCACACCCACCAGGCGCGTTTCGAAAACGTGCACCGTGGGTGCATAAGTGTGGCCGCCAACTGGTAGCCATTTTGATTTAATTTCAATTGCTGTTGCTAGCAACGACAATTTTGGTCCCAGACGTCCTTTTCCAGCCTTCTATGATTGGAATGGAAGCTGCTGGCATTCATGAAACTACATATATACAACTCAATCATGAAGTCAGGAAGGATCTTTATGGAAATATTGTCCTTAGCGGTGGCACGTACCACCATGTTACCTGGTATTGCAGATAGAAAGGAAATCACTGCCCTAGCCCCAAGCAGTATGAAAATCAAGGTCGTTGCTCCACCTGAAAGGAAGTACAGCGTCTGGATAGGAGGCTCCCATTCATTTTGGCATCTCGATCTGATCTGAGTACTTTCCAGCAGGTGAGCTAGCTAGCTCATGCAAATTTCAATTGTCTTCCATTTCCGTTGTTGTTAGATCAGATTTTATTTCGAGTACTAAAGACAGGCAGAAGAGTATGACGAATCCCTCCATTGTCCACGTACAGAAAGTGTATGTTTCTAATTGTATTGTTCGATCGAGCTGGGAATTTTAATTATCTTTTTTCTCCATTATTCATTTCATGTCCATGTTATTTGCTACTCGTATTAGATTAGAACAACTTAACGGTCGAAGAAGGTTTAGAAATGGTAGGAAAAATATCCAGATTCTGGATATGATGTTACTTTTTTCTTTTTCATGTCCGGTTGTTAGCAGAAAGAATCTCTTGTTAAAAGAGGGGACACATATTCAGCAAAATTAAATTACAAAAACTGTTATTGATGATAGGTAAAAGTATACTAAGAAAGTACGAATTTTATGTGTGTATCCATTGTACAAATTTGCCTTGCTCTTCTTCTTAACCACCATCAAGAGTGTGCTGAGTACAACTAGCTCAAACCACCTAGAACCAACGTGCGTTGTCAATTTGTCCAAGTACCCCTCGAGAAGGGGGCGTATGCAGTGGCTCATTATAGACGATTCACACTCCATCACAAACACTAGCTTATAAATGAAAATTTTACTCTAATTTAAGTATCACTTTATAATTATTTATAGAATTGATGTGGGATCGTATCATACTAGCTTCGTATAAATGATGAAGCAGAAGCCTTGGGAAAGCAAGAGGCCACCGAAGCTAGCTCAGGTACGTGAGTTGCTGCTCTCTTAAACTACTACTTAGAGCAACTACAATAATGATTTTTGCTCACTTTTGAAAAATTTTTAGCTTATGTGGAGGAGAGAGGATGTTTAGGATTGCCTGCAAGAGATGATTTTTTGTGAGATCTGCAGGAGAGAGAAAAGAGGCGCAACCACATGCCTGACCTACATAGACAGTGCTCAATCTCTACATGCCCACATTGCTTAAGTTTTTTTTTTTTTTTCTTCGCATGAGACTTTTTTTTTTTTTTTTTAATTCTTTTTTCTTCTTTCTTCCTCCTCTTTCCTAATTGACACTTTAAAAATCCAAAAAAAATAAAAATAAAAATCACTACTATAGGTACGTGGTTTTTAGAATTCGATAAGATTAATAAAAACATCATCCATTGTCCCAATAATCGAATCTTTGCTCCAGAGAAAAAAAAATAATCGAATCTTCCATTTCACCAAAGCCCGCATTTAATGTTTGCATTGGACCTCGCATGTTTTTTATATTTTCTCTACAACGCTGAAAATGTCTGTTTTTCCTTGAAACGTGCTGTGCTCAACTGCTCACTACCTTAAACAAATGCACATTACCAGATATTTGTATAACAAAAATAATATGTTTAGTGTCCCGAAAAGGGTATGGAATAAGCGGATCGAAATATAATTCTCGTATTGTGCTAAGTAAGTATATAGAAATAAAGTCGTGTTTTTATTTGGCCTTCTAAATTTTTGCCCAATAATTCTCTTTCTAGCACTTGCCAACCTCAATTGTCGATTATGCAACTTACTCTGATATCATTTGTTGTTAGGATGAAATGCTTATCATTAAGTCAAAAGGTATAACAAATACACAACTTTATTTTCTGCTTATATTTGTATACTGGTTCCATTTCGATAACATTATGTTACACTCGGCCCTCTAAACCTTCACTAAACACGGTTATATCTTTAAACATATGTTCTATTAAAGTTTAGAGGGATAAATTTAGCATTTGGCTAGTGGTGCATGTGTATGTAAAACATTACATAAGATAAATTACATGCAATGTGGTGAACTCTTTTTGAACAACAGATAGTTCTCTTAGATCACGTAATTGACAATTGAGTTATCATGATTTATTCTGTAGTATCATGTTGGATTGGAGTGTTGGAGTGTTAAGAGTGATGAATTTCTTTTTTTTTTTTTTGTTTTTGTTTTTTTGGGAATAATAAGATAAATTAATAGGGAGTGGAGTATAAAGGATGCCTAAGCTACTAGGGAAAGAGAGCTGTTTTCCTCGGAATAGAAGAGTAGAAGTTTGGAATCATGTGGAAGGCATTAAATGATTGCAGAAGAGTGAGAATCAATCCATCTTATTAGTGCTTATAATTTAATAATAATAATAATAATGGTCTTATATTACTATATTAACTTAGGAGAATCACATCAGAAGCCTCGTGATACATACATTTATTAATTACACCTTGCAAAGCCACAACAGTTGTGGAATCTTTTCATTTAATTTCTTCCCAACCAAATCCTTAAATCTCTTTTGCATGTGATTGCTGCCTTATGGAATTACATACTATATTTAAACTTGCATTCTTGTTTCTAGTGGTCACATAGTGCAGTGTTCAAATTTATTAAAGGCTAAAAAAATGCATGAGTTTAGTTTTATTGTACGTAATAATAAATAAGCATTTAAGGACCGTAATTGTAGATTAGTTGAGACATATCATGCGATTTATTTTCTTCACTATTCTTTAGGTCAAGAGCAATAAAAAGTCATTAAGACTGGAGTTTAGACCTATATAAGTTGCATGCTTGCCTCAATTTTAGTTTTCAAACTATTGAGCAAAAGTTTGAAGAATAAAGTATCCATCATCGATGTGAATTTAAGATATGCAATTAGTTACCATGTAGTTAGGATCAAGTATATATCTTGCCTCACTTAATCTAAGTTTTAGACTATCGAGCAAAGGTTTGGAGGATCAAGTATCTTATCATCGGTGTGCATTTAAGACATACAATTAGTTACTATGCAAATTAAATATTAAATAATAATAATAATAATAATAATTGTATCTTTGCTACAAGTTATAACTTTTGAAATAATAATAATAACGTTTTATTTAAACAAGGAGTAATTAAGCTTTGTGGTCAAGGCTATCAAGTGTTGGGGCAAAAGGTTGGCTTGAAGGATCATTATGTTGTTGATGTGCATTCGGGACATGTTGGATCGTTAATTAGTTACTATCCAAGTATACGTAAATATAATTATATTTTTAAATTCTTGATGATTTGCACTTTTATATTATGATGCACAAAAAACTTTGTGTTTTTATGTTTTCTTTCCAAAAATTCAAGGAAACTCTTGTTTTTTTTTTTTTTGAATGTATTTATTAAAAGAAATTAGTAGAGAATTGAGGAAGATAATATATCCTTGTCGTTGAAGATTTCATTGACCATTGAGCCACAAAAAGAAAAATGCTAACAGTATATGGAAAGGACAAAAGTTGAGATTGGAAGTCTAGAACCTCAAAAGTAGCATTGCCCGTTGACTTTTTACAATCTCATTTTATGTACCAACCCTAGCTAATAGAAAACTAACTAAAATTTCATCTGGTATACTAATACATACTCTCAAATAATAATTATAATTTTTTAACCATTCAAAAAAAAAGGAACTAATTATAAATAAGGTTAGCATTTTCCATTCGGACTACAATCAACTAATTTTAATAACTCAATGATTTGTAACGGTTAATAAGTGGATTGTTAATTTAGCTACTGCAAAATTTATCGAATGTTATATAAAAAAAGAAAAGTATTTTTTACTATTAATTATATTATTTCATGCATGTTACATTTAATAATATTTTCTTGATGATTAGCATTGCTGCTCATATCTTCAACTTCATTTTCATTTGTTATTGTAAGTTCTTGAAGGTAACTCCAATAATATAGGTTTCAAAGTTCATATTTAAAAAAAAATAATAATAATAAACTTCATATGCATGTTGCCGAATAAAAAATAAAAAACCTCACAACTAAGTCCATTTAATATGTTGGTGACCCTTGTTAGATGCACCCCCCCCCCCCCCCCCCCCC